>NC_134484.1:233330110-233630110 GCF_040206685.1 Ascaphus truei | reverse complement strand
GCAACTTCCTATATTATCTTGAGTTCTGTGTGTCAGCATTTATCAAGCTTATACTACGAGTTTTCTTGCATGTTTTACTGTGTTGTCCGAGTTAATGGTCATTGAGGCTATTTACTTAAATTGGCTCTTTAGAGTTATCACCTACATGCTGACGCATGTTTTTTTTACTTAAATAGCATAATCACTGCACTTTCCCCTAATTTATCTTGCACTTTGTAAATGCAATCTTACCTTTAATTGATTGCAGGGAAGTTGTGTGGCAAGCAATCCTAATTCTTAGCCTGTGTAGTGAATCAGTTTAAATGAAACAAAAGAGACTTGCTGAATTGCTATGTACATATATACATGTGTATATACAGGTATATAAATCTCAATATACAGGTATTTAAAAAGGTGTGTGCATGTGTATATAGCCATGCCTGGTTTGGCTACCAGTCTGCCCTCACTGGCACCAAGCTCTGGTAAGAGCAGGCAGTAGATGTCCAAAGTAATCAGCGCACGTCGTTTCATAGGAAGAAAAGAGAAAGAAGAAAAAAGAGCACAATAGTGAAGCAAGTTCACAACAAAATACTTGTGTCTGTAGATTGGGAGATATGCACTTACATTTCAGTGCCTGTCTCAGGCATGTAAAGGTATCTTTTTAGTGTCCTCACCACCATGAACTCATCACAATATTCAAAGGACTTCTTTTTTCCAAGATTCGGCTTTATATAAAATATCAGGAATGTGGTTTCACAAAACAATATTAAAATAAGGGCACAGACCAGTTCATGATATTCCACAACCTCCGGTGTCCGCGACAGTCACTTGCTGAACTGGTCGGCGTTCTATGTCACTTCTGGTTCCTGGTGCTTCAGTGAAACTGGTCCTCCCGGCAACCCCACGCGTTTCAACGGTGATCCGTCTTCGTCAGTGTGGTCTCTTTGAGACGAAATGCGTAGAGAGTGTTGTGTGGAGGTGTACTGCCCAGTTTTATTATATTTCCACTCACTGGCTTGCTACAGCAATTTATTGCGTTTTAGGAAGTATTACTCTCAGCTGTCCACTCGTTGCATACATGGGAACTTTTTCCGGTCGAATCCACTGACGTCACTGAGTTCTCGCGGTATCTGGAGCTGAGTACTCACTGTGTGACGCAGGATTGAGAGGAAGGCGGCGTCCCTCGTGTTCCCCGGGCTCCGGAGGTGTTTATAGAGGCTGCTGCAGTGTACCTACACCGGACACTATACCAAAGTCATCTGCTACCGGGTTCCTGCGTCTGGCTGGCTGAGTTTTACTCAAAAATGCTTTTTATTAAGCTATGTTTGTGAGTGTGCATTTTTAAATCCTTGACTCCATAAATTTATTGTTATACCTTTTTTACGCTATGAGTGCGCCTGTTTTTTCTTTGTTTTTATATATATATATATATATATATATATATATATTTATATATATAATGTATATAGAGATACTTCTATGTAATTTGATATACACTGGCGACACACTTTATTCGAGCTCGGCTAGTCCCACGAATTCGGGTATAATCGGGTGTATTGAGGTTTGTGACTGTTTTCTGCCCGAGTGCATTGCGTTATTTTCCAGGCAGGGATTGAAGCATTTTATTCCCGCTGGCTGCAATACTGCACAGTATATATATATATATACTGCATTACAATTCATGAATTTATGCCATCTGGTAGACACGCGAAGCATTGCAGCCTATTAAATCCTAATCATTATCATTTAACAGATCAGCCGCCCGTCAGCCAGGCATGAACCATGGCTGGGAAGGCAAACGCAACGGGGCTTGTCAGAGGTGAGGAGCGGCGCATTCCAGGTATCTGCCAGGTACATACTGGGTATTTGCTCGAATAAAGTGTGTCGCAGCAGTACTGAAAGTGCAGTGCATTCTCCCACTTACTACAAAACATGCATCAGCATGTAAGTGCCCACACTAAGACATCCTCTGAGAAATTAGCCCCCATTATGTCTACATTTTGTTTACCATCCACCTATTGAAAAAAAAAACAATTAATAAATAATTAATGGTTGCTGAACTCTAAAAATGTTTTGAAAAAATATATATTTCTCTTTTAGAGCAAAAAGCACCCAGTTGGTGTAACATGTTAACTACAACACCTATCCATTTCTTACATGGAATCCTTGCAGCTTTTGTCTGCTATATAACACAGCTTGTACAGCTAAGTCTGGGACAAGGAAGTACAGAAATCAGTGGACCCACTCACAGACAGCTACCTTTGTCCTTTTGGGTTCATCAGTTTGAGCTTGGTCACTATTTCTGTATTGTGAAGCTGGTAGTGGGTGCAAACCAGACACATGTGTTACAGTGGGTGAAAATTAAAAAAAAAAACTCTATAGTACAACATACACCAAAAATAGAACACTTGTGAGTATATTTGCCCATTTGGCAGCTAATGGGTTAATTAGGTTCCATAAACTGGTATCTTGTGAATGATTCTGACATAGAAAATACCTAATGCCTTGTCTACGATTCAGATGGGTTTAAAATAATTGAATGCCTACTGTATAGCACCAGACATTTTAGCATTTTTATAAGAAATATTTATCAAAGTGTTCGGCTGCAAAGCTGGAGGAGAAAGAAAAAATGGAATCCCATTGCAAGCAAGGCTATTGTTTCCTTGGAAAAGTTTGGTGCATATTTTTGCCCCAGTTTTGTAGTCAGTACATATGGCAACTGGACCCCAAAGTTTTTTTCAAAATGAATAAATTAATCAATTTCGTAATTGAACCTCAGAATGTGTGATATACTGTATGTAATAAGAAGTGAGGAATTAACACGTTGTCAAGTATTTCAGGAGTTTGAAGAGGAAGTTTTATCTTGGTACATTAATGGAGAAGATACCAGGCACTGACAGATTTACACAGCAGAGCAGAAACCGAAGAGCTATCAGGATGAATGGAACCCTCAGAGATAGCATGGGCATACACAAAAGACAGGCGTTCAAAATATATAAAAACTAATAGAATTTAATATAAAACAAAAAAAAAATAAGACAGGGAAAACAAAATGGAATCTGCAAAATGTGCAGAGCTACAAAAAGAGCTATTCTGATTTGAATATAATGTTCATTAGCAGGAGAAACATTGTGAGCATCAAAAACAGGCACAACTTTGGAACAGTACGGGTCTCTTTCAGGCAACTATGATCTTGCTTTCTTTGTTCCAGACATAACAAATGGCAGACAGCACCACCTATGTGAAAAAATCTAATATATCACAGAAGATTAAAGCAATGGTGCTTGGGAGACATGGAATTCCCACCAATTCCCACAAAAAAATCAGATAAACCAGACCCCACACTTATTACAGTATAAGTACATACTATTCACCATATCCCAACACAAGGGGGGAGGGGGGAAACACGATAATGCCCTTCCCTAAATAAGGGGTAGACATCCAAAAACGTAAAAGTTGACTATTATGTACTTTTTATGAGTGTGGGGTAGACTCTGGTGTATCTTTTTTTGTTCTAGGTCAGAGGTTGACATTTGCAAGATATATACTGGGGAAATATATATTGTGAAATTTAGACTCAGGTGGGCAAAAATCAGTTTTCTTCCTGGATCTTTCTGAATTATGTTCACGGTGAACAATAAATTGTAACATTTCATCTTGTCTGAGCTGAAAGAGTGCAGATAAAAAGGTCTATGGGGCTTATGCAGAGAGGAACGTTAAAAAAGTTTAAAATGGCTGTAAAATAGCCACAGATTTGCCGTCGTTAACTCATTTCCGCAAAAAACTGCAAATTGCCAACTTTTCCTGGCTACTTGAAACTCGCCATACTAATGCACATATTGGCGTGTTCCAGCGATTCGGAGCTTCTGGTGTACAACGCTATATTAGCATGGCGAGTTTCGGGTTCTCGCCACGAGTTTGGCGAGTTTTACAGCTCTGAAAAATTTTCAGAGCACTTTTAAAAATCGCGCCATTTTCTCCCGAGTTTAAGGATTTCTGGCTAGTTTTTTCGCCAGAAGATGGCGCTATTTCCTTATCTATGCTCTCTGCATGAGCCCCTATATCACTATCTGAAAAAGCACTATTTCCATCTTCTTTATCGGAATCAATATCGTCTTCTGATAAATCAAAAAGTCCTGAAGATTCAAACTTCCATATTTCCCTTCCATATCGCTCTCTTTGGACTCTTGCACGCAATGCGACTCATGTCTGATTTCTCCTTATGGGCATTAATACTGTTGCAAGGTATATCAGCGCCGGGTTCTACATAAACCTTTCAAACAAAGGAGCAGGGATTCACCTTTCATTTGAATGAAAATGTCTTTAAAACCTTCATTTATCTCTTGTAATGAGTCATCAACGGCACCTGTATGGTTAATCTCCGAAACTCCAGAGCAAAGGTAGACAGCTTGATTCACAGGTGTTTCCGCAAAACACTAATCTTAGCAAAACGTGGACAACAACTTCATGGAACTTGTCTCCCAGTCAATGGTTGAATTATGTTCGGCCAACCAGGACATTTCTAGGATAACAAAGAAGTGTGGAGCATCAGTGTGATCAAACTGTAGGATATCAAATTATCCATTACGCAGGAAATTTTCAAAGGAGGAGTATGCCAATTCAGAGGACCTGAAGTAAGGATTGACCCATCAATTGTTTTGAACATCTCTTCCGTTTTATTTTGTGTGATGCCTTGGTATCCCCAATCTTTTAGCGAACGATAAGTCAAAAAAGTTCCTGGTGATTCCAGAGTCGATGAGAACTGAAACGTAAATAGGGTCAATGGTCTTCCTACAGTTTAACAGCTGGAAGGTTCAAGTGTGCCATGACCGCCTACAATGTGTTAGCAGAAAAAAGTGGAGTTTTTGGTTTCTTAATGCTCTGGTGTAAGTTCTTGTTTTTTTTGGGACATTCTCACACAAAATGCCGTAGCTTCCCACAATAGAAACATACAGTTGTGTGAAAAAGAAAGTACACCCTCTTTGAATTCTATGGTTTTACATATCATTACATAATAACAATCATCTGTTTCTTAGCAGGTCTACAAATTAGGTAAATACAACCTCATTTGAACAACAACACATATTACACCGTATCACTATTTATTTAACAAAAATAAAGCCAAAATGGAGAAGTCATGTGTGAAAAACTAAGTACACCCTTACTGCTTCCATAGAAATTAAGATGCCAAGTAGCAGACAGGTGGTGTTAATCAAATGCCCTTGATTAATTGATCATCAGCAAGTGTGACCACCTCTATAAAAGCCAGTGTTTTAGCAGTTTGCTGGTCTGGAGCATTCAGGTGTGTGTTAACACAATGTCAAGGAGGAAAGACATCAGCAATGATCTTAGAGAAGCAATTGTTGCTGCCCATCAATCTGGGAAGTGTTATAAGGCCATTTCTAAACAATTTAAAGTCCATCATTCTACAGTGAGAAAGATTATTCAAAAGTGGAAAACATTCAAGGCAGTTGCCAATCTTCCCAGGAGTCCCAGCAAATTCACCCCAAGGTCAGACCGTGCAATGCTCAGAGAAATTGCAAAAAACCCAAGAGTTACATCTCAGACTCTACAGGCCTCAGTTAGCATGTAAAATGTTAAAATTCATGACAGTACAATTAGAAAAAGACTGAACAAGTATGGTTTGTTTGGAAGGGTTGCCAGGAGAAAGCCTCTTCTCTCTAAAAAGAACATGGCAGCACGGCTTAGGTTTGCAAAGTTGCATCTGAACAAACCACAAGACTTCTGGAACAATGTCTTTGGACAGACAAGACCAAAGTGGAGATGTTTGGCCATAATGCACAGCGCCACGTTTGGCAGAAACCAAACACAGCATATCAGCACAAACACCTCATACCAACTGTCAAGCACGGTGGTGGAGGGGTGATGATTTGGGCTTGTTTTGCAGCCACAGGACCTGGGAACCATGTAGTTATTGAGTCGACCATGAACTCTTCTGTATACCAAAGTATTCTAGAGTCAAATGTGAAGCCATCTGTCCGACAGCTAAAGTTTGGCCGAAATTTGTTGATGCAACAGGACAATGATCCCAAGCACACCAGCAAATCTACAACAGAATGGCTGGAAAAAAAAGAATCAAGGTGTTGCAATGGCCCAGTCAAAGTCCAGACCTCAACCTGATTGAAATACTGTGGCAGGACCTTAAGAGAGCTGTGCATAAAAAAATGCCCACAAACCTCAATGAATTGAAGCAACGTTGTAAAGAAGAGTGGGCCAAAATTCCTCCACAACGATGTGAGAGACTGATAAAGTCATACAGAAGATGATTACTTCAAGTTTTTGCTGCTTAAGGTGGTTCTACAAGCTATTGAATCATAAGGTATACTTAGTTTTTCACATGGCTTCTCCATTTTGGCTTTATTTTTATTAAATAAATCATGACACAGTTTAATATGTCATGTGTTGCTGTTCATCTGAGGTTGTATTTACCTAATTTTTAGACCTGCTAAGGATTGTTATTATGTCCTGATATGTAAAACAATAGAATTCAAAGAGGGTATACTTTCTTTTCCCCACAACTGTAAATCTTACTTTCACCTTCTTTTCCTTTCCTCCTTTAGAAAGGGATCCCTGGGTTCTCCCTATTTTATGTGTTCGGGTGAAGGTTCCCTTATATGACCAACATTGTTTTCATGTCAGACTGAATTTAAGTGTTCATAAATAGTTCTGGAGTCCTTCCTCTGTCTTTCTCCCTTACGTTCTGTTAAATGTTGTTCCAATTGAAGAACCTAATCCACTCACCCTGAGTAGTTAGCGTGTCTCGAACAACTTGAGCCAAAATGTCTTTAATCTCATCTCTGAGAACTCTATAAAACAGGGAAGCCCTTTTATCTTCAGACCAAGTAAAATATCTTTCTTGCCCTGTCCGAAGCTCCAGAAGTTGGTTATCTGCTGATTGGACAATAACCCGTCTATCAAATATTCGCTGAAATTGTGATTTAAACTGATTTAGATTGTATAGCAGTTGGGCGTATAAATTCACTAACAGGATAGCTCATTTGGTCGCATCCCCTCCCAAATATGATATAATAAACGCTACCTTAGATTAAGGGTCAGGAAAACACATAGGCCAGCCTAAAAATGAAGTTGACATTGGTGAAAAACACCTTATACTTGTGGGATCACCACAATAATGTTCTGGCGATGCTAAAGGGATAGCATGGGGTAAGCAATGTGGAATGGGTAGTACGCCACCGACCGTTTGAGGACCACAAGGCCACCGCAGAATAAACCTGGGGAAAGTAGAAGCAGACTGTGGCACACTTCCAATGGACAAGGGCAACTCTGGAAGCTGACAAACCTCCCTGCATCTCTTGCAAGATTTTATAAAAATCTCTCTGCATGTTTTGCAAGATTGTCTCTAAATAAACCAGTAATATTCCTGTGGGATCCATGTACCTAGGAGAGACTGTTAACTTGATATTGTCAATCTATCAGGAGGTATGATGCCCTCAGAGGTAGAATGGAAACCCACAAAAGACTGGAGTCCAAAATATATTGATTTTTAATAACACAAAAATAACAAGACAGGGAAAACAAAAGTGAGCTAGCAAAATGTGCAGAGCTACATCAGAAACCTATGGTAGCTAAATAATAAATAGGTGACAATTAGTGCTTAGGGAAATAGCAGGACAAACCAAAGTAAGCTGCAAGGATCTGTGGTGCTAAATGCCACCGCAATAATACCAAGGGACAACATAATAAACAGAGGAACAACATAGTACAAAGGGAATACAAGACAAAAAACATGAAGGTATGTTACAATTAGATTGTAAGCTCTTCGGAGCAGGGACTCCTTTTCCTAAATGTCACTTTTATGTCTGAAGCACTTCTTCTCATCATGTGTTATTTGTAATATTTGTTATTTATATGATTGTCACGTATATTACGGCTGTGAAGCGCTATGTACATTAATGGCGCTATATAAATAAAGACATACAGTACACACATAAATACTTACAGTACATACAGTACATACATACATATACCTGAATGTCTGTAGAACTAGGAACCACAGTGAATAGTTACAAGGAAACAAAGAATAACCTGATTCCTGTCCTGGAATCAGAATTTTTGACAAGCAAAGACCTAACAGGATGGGTGGGGTTTTAAAGCCCAAGTACAATAGCAGCTGACCTCATTAATTATTTTGGTTCTTACCACTTCTAGGCCTGAACCTGACTCCTCTTTGCACCCCTACAGGTCTACGAAGAGTAGTGCAGGAGAGAATCATGACAGGGGATGATCTTTGAGAGAAAAATCATGTTAGAAGCCGAATATATAGGACATGAAACAACGTCATCACTTGATGACTATTTAGGGTATTTGGAGGGATAGCCCAGGTTTCCATCAAAGAGCTATGAACACAGTTAACATTTGTAAGTATAAATATTTAACATTGCCTCTCAAGATACAGATGTAGCAAGCATGAGTGTCTTTGGCTGCGGTCCCAGTCATCACTGTGACACGCGCGCCCGGCGGGGGGGGGGGTGGGTGGCGCGTGCTCAGCGCTAACCGCGATCTGCGGTCTTTTTAGGAGAGAGGGAGCTTGCTACGGGAGGGGGCGTGGTCTGGGATTTGCGGGGCGTGGCTATCACGTCACACAGCTGGTTCGCCCTCATTGGGTGAACCGCCGGCGGGGGCATGGCCACGCCTCCGTCGCAAGGTTTGAACTCAATTTCATTGAGTTGTAAAAAACCTTGCTGTAGGTCGCAGCTGCACCTTAAGCGGGAAGATGACAATTGGCCCAGCCCCATTGAGGGGCGGTGCTTACACGCACAGCGCACGCCGAGGTGTGCGCTGTAGCAGTGACTGGGACCGCAGCCTCAGGTACCACTGCCACGCAACTCCACCACAGCAGACAATGTTTCCAACACCGCAGACATTTGCTTGTCCGTCCGCGACGCTGGGCACATTAAGTCTTGCTACATCTGTATAAGGAAATAAAAATAACTGTTAAACACATGAACCTATATTTTACTTTTCTTCTGGGACAACAGATTTGGCTTTGATAGAAAGATGCAGGCGAAATGAAGTGGGCTGTCAAAATAGTACAGTGTAAATGCTTTTCTAAGCAGCAGAAAACATATTTAAGATTCCTTATAATCTATTTTGCTAACAGCGTTCAGAAAACATTCATTACTATCCCTATTCTCCACTTCAGCTCCACTTGCCAGACAAACACTGTCAAATGGAATTAAAGTCACCCACACATGGGTTTATTGAGTGACAGAGCAGACCTCTCTAGAGGAAGCTGGAGCACTGCAGGTTCTCACACTGCCAAAAAACATATACTAATTATTTCCACATTGGTTGACACTGCCAACAGACCCTTTCTAGTTCCACATGCAATTGTTGGATTGAATCTGAAACAGAAGCAGTGACACATTACAGGTTAAGATAGATTTTCACATTATTGTGGCATTGTTTCATGACTGCAGTTTGTAACTTTACATTCTAAACAACTGCTCAACATTGTAGGGATGAGTGGATATTACAAGATTCGACGTACATTCATTTAATTAAGCTCATCATTGGATACTTGTTTAGCTCTATTGCTTTTGTAGTTTTTTACTTGTTGTACTGTCATGGTAAGGATGCAGAGGTCAAAATACACAATCAGACTGGCTAAGCAATTTAGCCATCTCTTCAGTATTGCTTCAGTCAATAGTATATTAATTCCAGGCCCGGCTGTCATAGTCTTTACACACTAATTAAATTACTTTTTTTCTTTCTTTCTTTTTTTTTTTAAAGTTAAAGTCATTTTCTCCTAGGCCTATTTATTCTCAATGGCTTGATTTTAAAATCTTTAACATATCTCTTTATGATTTTGAAAAAGCAATAGAAGGGGAGTACTTGTTTACTCTTTTACAGTATATTAGATTCCTTTTTTATACACTGTTTTAATTACCACATAAATGTATCATTCTTCTTCAACACCTTTTTCTTTTCTGCTCCATGGAAAAAATTACAATAAAATCTTCTCGGCAGGAATTAAAATATTCCAAGCATACAAACATGAAATACTGTAACTGCTATTTTAAAGTACAGTTCCTACACAGAAAATGTTTCACCTTATCGAAAGCTTACCCAAAGGGGTCCAGAGGTAGAAATTATTTATCAAAATAAGCCTTAAATAATATCTTTAATAAGTAGAGATGGGTGTAACATTTTGGCACAAATGCAAATTTGATGAATTTTTGTACATTAATGAGTTTTGAGAAAGCCACAAAAACTGCAAACATTTTGAAAACGAATTGAGTTTTGATTAAACTAAATATGAAAAGCATTTAGAATAAAAACCAAAACATTCTTTTTTTTAGAACAAAGAGCCAAATCAAAATGCATGTGACAGTGCCCACCCATAATGACTTCCAATACCACAACACATTAAACAGAAGAGCCAAATCTCTACTTCACAAAAATATAAACAATCAGCTGAATACACGATGCCTCGTGGGCTTTATATTTCCATACTATATTTTATACTCCAGGGCCTAGAATGGCTTAACCATTGCATGCTAACAGATCACCTACAAGGTAGTCCAATCAATAGTCAGGTAGAGGACCTCTGGAAAGCCAGGCACCACGCTCCTGCACCTGAACAGTTTATATTTCACTTCTTTAAGTTTCCTCTAAATGATTCTATCCTCATCTTTCAGCTGTGACAAAACTTTTATTGCACACTGTAATTACTCATCGCAGTCCCACTTCTAAACTACCACATAGGGGCACATGCATCAATGCCGGAGTAAACTTCCATTCAAGTCCATAGGACTTAATGCTGGAATACAGTAGGTGCGAAGACCCATACTGGTACTTGATGCATGTGCTCCATGGTGTCATCTTGTAAAGTCAACCCTATCATACTCCTTCAGTTCACCTTAAGAGGGCCCTAATGATGTACCTGGTATGGCATGGACTTTGGCAAACTAGGTGCCCTTCTAACATACCAGGTCCACCATGGGCGCTTGCTAATTTTCTAGAGGTGGACAGCCCAATCGAATTCCGGCATTCGGGCACCAGTCACATTGTGATCGATCTTGCAAGCGGCAAAATACCAATAGCCTGAATATGCTATTCACCCTTGAGAAAATATTTGAATTACAATGATAAGTCTCTATAAATGGGGCCCTACACATTTTTGGAGATGTGTAAATAAATTCCTGAATTGTTTATAAAAAAAATAAAAATACTAACTGTGAATAAAAATGCAAATAAATAATTTATCAATGTACAAACGTTTTTGGTGAATTTAAATGAGTTGACACAATTGAATCCTTGACTGAAAAAGTCTACACTATGGTCGAGGATTGAAAAAAATAGAAGAATTTATACTTTTCTGTAGTTGCAGAGTTGCCACCACTCCGGGTTTGACACGAAGACTTCGGGTTCCAGCTACGTATCTCGGGGCTACGGGTTGAGATATTACATCTCTGGGTTACTGCAGGGCCAGGATGTTTGGATAGGGGCCTTGGCTCTTACCATCTCTGGCAGCGGCATCATCCGGGGGCATCTCCCCCTGCATGGTTACATCAAGATGGCTCTGCGATGTCAAATGGCATATTGTTGCCATGACAACGGAACATGACGCCGCATGGTACAGTGTGAAACCCAGTGATTCAGAATGGCGCTATAACACAGTGATAGTGATCTATAACCATAAATAATATAAGTGGTGAAACTGAAAAAACTCTCAACCTTCCAGGGAATATACACTGATTCCCTCACAGAGCGTAGAAATCAAAGGGGTGGGAGGAAGGGAGCAGAATCGTCAGGAACACCCAGAAAAAAACATAAACATAAAAAACATAGTGTAATATGTAGATGAATGTAAATCAGAAATCAGGATCAGCTTGGCTCTTGTGGCGTGCCTACTTACAAGAAGTAAGATCAAAACCAGCGTTTGTATGGTTAAAGGTGGAGATGTGATCTCTAATTCTTGAGTTTGTTGGCTGCAGCAATTATTGCTGAAGTGTACAAGGTGGTGTGTCTGCCGGGGCTTTATCCCTCACAGTTCATCAGCCGCATTCATACAGAGAGAAGAGGAGAACATAGTGTTTTACCAGGTAAACAACACAGACTTTATCGTTGTATCATAAAGATATGTACTCACAATAAAACATGTGAACGCAGTCACATAACGGTTTCTTTAGGGCAACAGCAGAACGGCTCGGCAGATGGAAAAAGTCCTCCACTTCACGATAGATTCCCCTTCTCGAGGGTGCCCCCTTGCTCCTGAGGAAGCTGCGGATGCAGTGAAACGCGTTGAGCCAGCTGGAAGGAAGCAGATCACTCTCACTGCCTGAGAACCTGCTCCTATCCTAGAGGCACTGCTGCGGTCCGGCGACCCCTCCAATTCCCTCGATTTTCCCTTCTCTACCGGAAGTCGTCACCTCCAGGCCAGGAAGTGACGTCAGACGCCATCCACCGGCACCGGACAAGGGGGCACCCTCGAGAAGGGGAATCTATCGTGAAGTGGAGGACTTTTTCCATCTGCCGAGCCGTTCTGCTGTTGCCCTAAAGAAACCGTTATGTGACTGCGTTCACATGTTTTATTGTGAGTACATATCTTTATGATACAACGATAAAGTCTGTGTTGTTTACCTGGTAAAACACTATGTTCTCCTCTTCTCTCTGTATGAATGCGGCTGATGAACTGTGAGGGATAAAGCCCCGGCAGACACACCACCTTGTACACTTCAGCAATAATTGCTGCAGCCAACGAACTCAAGAATTAGAGATCACATCTCCACCTTTAACCATACAAACGCTGGTTTTGATCTTACTTCTTGTAAGTAGGTACGCCACAAGAGCCAAGCTGATCCTGATTTCTGATTTACATTCATCTACATATTACACTATGTTTTTTATGTTTATGTTTTTTTCTGGGTGTTCCTGACGATTCTGCTCCCTTCCCCCCCCCCCCCCCCTTGGATTTCTACGCCGCATGGTACAGTGACATCCCATTATCAAGGCAACACGACGCCATTTGACATCACAGAGCCATCTTTACTGGACCATGCCGGGGGTATATATGTGTTTAAGTCTCCGGGTTATTATTCATGAGAAGGTGGCAACCCTGAGTATATGGTACACCAAGGCCCATAAGGATAAGGGTGCTAAACTTTAGTATGCCTCAGCTCCCATTCATATTAATTGGATGAAAGGAGTGCTAAAGTTTAGCGCCCTTTTTGTGGCTCTGGGTCCAAATTCTCTCAATCCTGAGTTATTTTATCAGGTGAACGCAACAGGTATTTTTAAAATTGAACACCACGGTCACATCAGTTTGAAGAATGCATCACATTCACAAAAGAAGAACATTTTTAATACTTACACATGTAAGGTCACATTTGTTCCAAAGGAAAAATAATAATATGGTGAATATTATCAATTGCAGAGACAACTTTATTCACCTCTGTGGTAATATAGACAAACATAAAATTGAATGTACCTTATTTATTTCATCAAATCTTCTTCCTGTTTGATTTTCTCAAATATAGAAACTGGTCAGACCTGAAAAAGATTAAACAATGCAATACAAATTAACTTTTGGGTCTTTCAATGGAAAGTCTTTTTCTGGAAGGGGAATTTTTCACATTATTTTACAGTAAGGCTTATTAAAAGACAAGAGCAGTTTTTCTGGGACTGTGACCAATAAGTAAATGGTAAAAACTGGAAACCTGTGTACACTAAAGTACTTAATAAATCTGGTCATTAATTGGGTAAATGAGTAAGTTAGAATACATACTGTATGAGCTGCAAAAGTTATATGTGAAAAGATTAACAAAGCACATAAGGAGATGTACTGTATATCAAGCATAATGTAACATAATGCCAGATACAATTTGTTACAATATAATATGTTAATACATAGGTAGTTTACATTTAACTTAAAAGGTATATTCCCAATGTCATGTCTTTTATTTGATTGTTGTTTTTTAAGTGAAACTTCTTTGCCTACAGGGTTTTCATGGGCAAAAATCCTTGCCTTGTAACAAAAAACCATAAGGCGAGTGATATCATGGAAGTAATGGGCACGCACGCGCCCGTCGCGCATGCACACAAGGACAGCAATCTAGGCTGCACGGTCCTTGCATGTGCACAAGAAGGGGGTGTGAGCCGTGGCGCGCATGCGCAGAAGCCAATTACCACCCCCACATATGCGCAATACTGCCGATCCTGTGCCCGAGCCCCCCGAAATTCCCTCTTCGACCGGAGATGCGATGGGGGCTGGCCGTGTCCCCGCACCTCCGCAGGGGGGAGGAGAGAGGGGGGCTGCTCTGGCAGGCACCGGCGCTACAGCAGCAGGATATGGAGACCACACACATACATACTATACACACACACTGACTGACACACACTGACTGAGACTCACACCCACCCACACACACTGACTGACACACACACACACATACACTGACTGACATACACACTGATTGACACAAACACTGACTGACATACACACACTGGCAAACACACACACTGACTGACTGACACACACATGCACACTGACTGACACACACACACAGACACTGACTGACACAAACACTGACTGACATACACACACTGGCAAACACACACACTGACTGACTGACACACACACACACACACACACACACACACACACACACACACACACACACACACACACACACACACACACACACACACACACACACACACACTGTCTGACACACACACTGACTGACACACACACTGACTGACACACACACACACACTGACTGACACACACACACACACAAGGAATTCACAGTTACAATAAATATAGAAGTGCAAATAGCTAAAACACGCGTTCTAGGTCAAACTTCTTTGCAATTTGGCACTGAAATTGTGTATTGATTTTTAATTAAAAACAACACCATCACAAATACAATTTCTATGACAAAATAGAAAGAAGTTTCACTTAAAATGTGCGTGCTCTGCACACACACACTTTTTTTAGGTTGCCCATTCCTTGCCATTGTGGCAATCCATGCCCATATTGTGGGCATGGTTTACCACAGTCACAATCAATGGATTTATTGGCAAACACTTGTTTTGTATTGTACTGTCATGTCAATGTCGGGTAGGCATAATACTGTACCCAACAGGGGCCAATTACCACCTTAACCCACATTATCTAACACCAACAAACAGGACACTGATATTTAACCACTTCATTACCTTAGCGGTTAGCCGCTAAGGTAAGGAAACTGTCATAAATTAATTTTTATAACATAGGATGGAATCAGGGGACCCCAGAGCTGATAATAATGCGAGGCAGCTCTGGAGACCCCCGGCTTCAATCCAAGGTAGTAAAAATATAGATTTTCCTTCAGAGTCACATAGCGGATCCCATCATGCCACCCTTCAGGTGGCAAGATCAGAATGTGTGAGTTGCCACTGCGATGTGCAGATCAAAGCTACCTGAATAGCCTGATATTACCACAAATGTGGGTTTGAGCATTTTTTGAGCTCCCGCTCGGTTTGTCTGAGCAGGAGTGCTACCGTTGGGGAAGAAGCAGTTCTTGAGCAAGTTTAGCATGCTGTTTGGCGAGCTTTCACATTAATATTGAAAGATTCCCACACTTTGTCTCTTTCATGAGTGGAGAGGTAATCCAGCCGCAGGTGCAGTTCAGGATGATAGACAACAACTAAGGTCCAGTGGTGTCGAAAATATGGACTTGGAAGCTATTTCAGCCCCTATAAAACTCAATGTATGCCAGAATGGGGGAGAGTGGCTCAGGGAGGTGTCAGGGGGGAATGTAGGAGAAGCAGGGAGGCAGGAGCCAGTATAGACCGTAACGGCAGTTGCAGAGGAGCCAGCGATGGCAGCAAAGTTGCCTAGGAGATTGAGGCCCCCGGTACAATGTAATTGCAGCCCAGAAGCAGGACTAGTGAAGCGAAGACAACCATCGGCGGCGACTAAGGACCAGTGAGGAAGAAGAGGATCGGCAAGAGGAGCCACAAGCGTGCAACGAGCTGGCTCGCAAGGTTCGCGGTATCTAGGAGGACAGCGAGACGAGGGGCAGAGTGACCGGGGTGGCAGGCCTTGAATGGACTAACCCATATGGAGGTGAGTGGAGCCCAAGGTACAATAGAGGAAGCTCCCTGATGTGTCTATCAGGGAGCAGTTGTGACATGGGAAGCAGAGGAGGTCATTTACATATGCCTGGTGCGCTTGTGCAGAGTGGCAGCCGAGTGATGTCATCTGCAGCTCGAGCAGGAAGACAAAGACAACAGAAGTCTGGAACAGCAAGTGAGCAGGCTAACAGGAGAGAAGAAGAACAGCTTGGACACAGGAATCCATTGGTAACAGCAAGTACACCTGACAGAAGGACTGAAAGGGATATTGGTGAGTATGAAATAACCTGGGTCTGGAGGGGGTTAAGTGGGGTCTGCTAATATGAAAAAACCTGCTAACACTGTAAGTTCATTAGGCTCAATTGTATCAGTATCAGAGACAGAGCATACTGTAAGGATGCATACTGTATATGTGTGTGGTTAGCCCATTAGGAAAGCATTTGTTAAAAGATATGAAGGATAGGATATGGAAAGGAGAGTTTGTGGATTTATTGATGTCGATACCTCTGTATAAGGAGACTTTAGAAAGAATTTGATAGAAGAGCAGAGGTTAAGTCTGATCCGGTTAAAGAAAAAAGCAGTTATCACAGACGTTTTGAAATTGGTTGTAAGACATTTCAATTTTGAAAAAAGACTCCAGAAAAGTGCTCTGCAATGTTTTGCTACATTGATATGATTGGGGTGCCCAAAAAGTGTATGGTGGCATCGCCTGGTGAAAATATGACCATTTTTGCCAGAGATTAGTGGTAATGCCTAATTTAAACGGGGACATTAAGGACGTGGACTTCTGCCTGTCATTGACGATGCCTCAGAGGCTGTCTCCTTTTTCAGTTGTTGCCTGCACCTCAAGACAAGGGGTTCGGCAAAGGGAAAAGTAGGGTTTGCTCGCTTTTTAACAAGAGCCATTGTGGATGGTATGGTGCATGCAAATGTAGACACAAATGTTCACACTGTGGTGGGTTACACTCAGCGACCAGATGTTTCAAGAAGAGTAAGCCATTATTTAGGCTAGGATTTAGGGATTCTTAAGGAAATGGGGATGACACCAGTGAACGTCAGTGAGATGGGGCTATGGTTAGACATGTGCCCCAAGAGAGTGGAAGCAAAAATCATTAGGAAAGGAATTGAGGAATGTTTTTGGATTCCATTTGAAGAAAGGCAGATCCCGTGTTTTGCGCATAATTTAAGGTCATTTTATAAATATGAAAAATGTGTTGAGATTAAATTGCTTGCAGAAGTTGCGTTTGGAGGAATAGCTGGTTCTTTTGAGGAAATTCCAATTTGTAATATGAGTATTTCACCTTTGGGTTTTGTACCAAAGAAAGATGCAGGAAAGTATAGGTTAATCCAGAACCTATCATATCCTAGAGGCGAGTCAGTCAATTATGGGATTGATAGCGAACAGTGCAAGGTTAAATATGCATTTTTTGACAGGGCTTTAGAATTGGTAAGAGAAGCTGGAAAAGGAGCTATGTTAGCCAAGACAGATATTAACACAGCTTTTCTTTTGTTCCAAGTGCACCCAGAATGTTTCTATATGTTAAGATGTCAGTTTAGAGAACACATTTTTGTTGATAAGTAGCACAACATAGGAAAAAAATCCCCTGCTTCCAATACCAAAAATGGAGTAGCAATATAATTAAGAAGTCCAGAACCATAAGCAATGTAAGAACAGTCCATCCAAAATGCACAATTGTGTGTGTACACTGGCGACACACTTTATCGCAGTGCGGCCAGATCCGCAAGCCGGGAGATTTCCCGGCTTGCTAGTGGCCGCCCCTCGGCGTGCCGCGCGTCATAGACGCGCGGTCACGCGTCATCGGGAGCCTGCGCCCCCTGCACGCGTGTCCAAGGGCTCCCCGAGGGAGCCCTGGTGTCCCGCGATCGCGGGACAGCGGCAGGGGGTTCCGGGGGACCCGGCGGACCCGGCAGCGGTAGGGAGAGCGCCCCGATCGGAGGGCACTCTTCCGCTGCTTCGGCGCGCGCCCGTCACACTCGGGCGCGCGCCAGGCTACTGCTGCGGCACAGAACGGGCAAATGCTCGAATAAACTGTGCCGCAGCAGTATAGTAATATCCAGTACAGCAATAAAGCCACAGGGAAACAAGCCGACATATGGGTTGTGCTATATCATATTGTTACTTTTAAGTTTTTAGCTAATTTATTGAATGGGTAGTTCAACAGGAAGCAGGAAATGTCGTCTGTGTAACATTACCTAAACGATTTCTTATTTTTTGGACCAGACGGCAGCCTGCAGTTATCAGCATCTATACCTCACCTGAGTTAACTAAACTGTGATTTGTAAGTCAAACAAAACTCTCCATGCAATCTCTGGTCAATGATTCATCGTGGCAAAGAGGTAGGGTTGCCAGGTGGCTTCTCTAAAAATACAGGACACAATGGTGAAAGCTGCAATACACTCGAGAGACACACAGGCACACACCCTCTCACCTCTCTATGCTGTTTTCTCTTCTCATTGGCCAACCCCCAGGCTCCTGACGCCTCCTCCTGATTGTCTGCTGCTGGGTAATGCAACCAATCATGATGGAGGAATCTGCCCAGCCCCCTAGCAACAGCTCTGCTCTCTCCCTGCTCAGGGAAATCCCATGGCCCTTCAAGCCGGTCAGGTCATTATGTCCAGAGAGGTAATAATGGACACCTGGCAACCCTACAGAGGAGAAGAAAAGCCATTCTAGGCCCAGATCCTCAAATGCAAAGTATATTTTAATTACTCCTATTAGAGTATACAAAAAGAAGAAGAAAACATCACTCCATATACCATAGTATAATCAATCAGGGATTATATGATGTCATGCATTTTCTACAGTATTTAGGGTACCTTTTCAGACTGCTTAATGGCAACAGATAGTAGCTACAGTAGGTTTAAGAACTGCAGACATGTCCAGTTTGTATGTCTCAGTTTATCACAAAGGTATAATATTTTATATAGCTATGTACTATAATAAAACCTTGCATTTTGGATTTCTCTTTAAGGCTTTCACTCTGAACTACAGCCGCGGCCCATTTTATTCTCCACCATCTCCGAAAATTTTCAGGGATTTTTTTCCGAATGCCATGCACTTCACGCGTTCATGCCGCATTCATGTTGCATTCATGCCGGCGTCACCCGCGGTTGATGTGTTTATTGATCTGTTTATTGATAATGGATCGGATTTAATTGGTTGCATTTCTTCGCGTATCCGCCAGGTGGCAGATATTCATGAATTGTAATGCGCAGTACTGTGTCGACTTGCAGGTGTATAAAAAATACCACAGTGGTCCTTTGTGAATTAGCCTTGGGACTGAAGAAGTTACAATAATGTATCAATTGAGGCATTTTCATATTAAAAAATACAAGCACAGTGTTTGGTCTTGTTTTATTGTCCTGAGAGTCTTTACATGAGTGCACAACTGCAGTCCGTGTTCCAAAAACCCGACAGAACGTACGCTTATTTAATATGGGCAGCGATTAATGCAACAGATGATAAGATGGCAACAGTTGGTCAAATTTATCAGTATTTTATCGAAAACTATGACTTTTACAAATTTTCACCAGATGCTCATGTGTGGAAGCGTGCAATAAGGAAAAAGTTATGTATCGATCCGTGTTTTTTTCGTATTGATCCCGCACACGGTCTTAAAGGAGGGTATTGGTGTGTAGCACCAGATTTTTCCCGTATCTTTGATCATGGAGACTTCAAAAGGTGAAATGTCATATTAAAACCAACTAAGAAACGTCAGTCGCAGGCAAGCAATGCGCCAGCGCCAGCACCGGCTTCCAATAACGGTCCGACCGTCAGTGAAAACCTGGTGACCGGCAACCCTTGCTGTCTGTCCCCGCCCAGATACCTGCAGCCTGAGCCGGATTTCGCGTACAGATTCCAGCAAGCTTGCATGTACAAAAGCGATTTCCAGCCTCATCAGCTGACTACAGGTGTAGTAGTCCCGCTGTCACCTGTCAACTACGTGTATAATCAAGAATATGGGACTGGCAGTGTCTCGGCGCCAGCTGATTGGCAAAGTCTATGGTGAGTAATGTTGCCGTATTTTATTCTGTTTTTGAAATATCAATATCAATGCATAGTCAAGTGATTCTCCTGTAAGCAATATCATTGGCTGAGCAGCTTCTACAGTAGATACTGAACAATTGGTCGAAAGCTAGGCGCAAGCGCATTGGAACCTTCTTGAAATGCATACTGTATGCGTGTCATTACATCGACAGTAGGCGCATGCGCATGTGAACAGGAGACGCCCCCCGAGAAAATTATTGGTGGGACTGACTGTGGGAAATTCTTTAGGGGACTGACTGACCATTACAGTAAAACTTGTACTTTTGTTTTTCCTCAGAAACGAAAACTTTGTCATCTCATGCGGAAAACGGCAAATGGAGGGATTTTTTTACAGTATAAAAGGAGACAATGGAACAATTTAAAACAATTAATGCCATTAATGGCGTCTCTCACGATTTTATTTACAGGATCTGTAATTGAAAAATAGCGCCGCAATTCCTCCACAATAGTCCTTCTTAAATTTTCAGGAAGCGCCCTTTTCTCGCGATTTCCTTCGTAGTTTACATTTTTGGCCCACCCGCAGTACACCAAGTAGGACACGTGGTGCTTAAAATTAACATGGCATACTTCTGGGGTAAACCAGCACTCATCATCCTATACTTCTCCCTGATTGGATTGGGCAGCTCGCGCAGGATGATGTCGGGCACCGTATCGAGGCAAGCATATGTGGGTTGGATTCTGGGAGCGGGTGTTCTTCTGGGAGCGGGTGTTCTTCTGGGAGCAGGTGTGCTTGTGGCGGCGGGCGAGGGTAGGTTGTCTGGGAGGATGCTTTCCTCCTGTCTTGGTCGCCATGTTGTCTCCTGGCGTCGTCTTGACGGGGTTGTCATGTCATCAACGGCATACATGTACACATATTCTTCTGGTGGAGGGGGTGCACTTGGTGATGGAAGGCGGTCGAAGGTCCTATTCATCCCATCCATGCCACCCTCCTGCTCCGGCGTCGGAGATACAGGGGCATGAACTCCGAGTTATGTATCCCCGCTATGTCAGTCTCTTTCTTCCCCATCCGTTGATCCATCTTCTCCATCCGTTGATCCATCTTCTCCATCCGTTGATCCATATTTAGCATGGTCTCTAAAAGAAGATCTATTTTTACCAGCATAGTAGAGTTCCCGGGGATATCGACACTTAACCCATTCAGCATGCGGTCTAACGAGCTAGATCTTGTGCATGGGGTGCTGTGGACATCTGGGTGGATGGGTGCTACGGAGGATGAGATGGGGGTTCCCTGGAGAGAAGCGGCAGCGTCGTCGAAGAAGGATGGAGGAAGTGACCTGTGGATTTCCGGGAGAGAAGCGGCAGCGTCGTCTAAGCGTAATGGAGAAAGTGACCCGTGGATTTCCGGGAGACCAGCGGCAGCATCGTCGAAGAGTAGTGGAGAAGCTGGGCAGTGGATTTCAGGGAGAGCAGCGGCAGAGTCGTCGAAGCATAATCGAGGAAGTGGCCTGCGGGTTCGATGGGTTGGCTGCCATTTGTTTTGCTTTGAGTGTACATCACCGAATTTCTTCTTGACATAATAAGGCTTATTAAAAACCTTAGCCTTTGGGGTCGTCAGAAGGTTTTCTTTATTAGCCTTAGCCTTTCGCTTTGGCCTTGGCTTGGAAATGGCTCCCGCCTTTCGCTTTTTCTGCATGACAGGCACGGCAGAGGTGAGTAGGTTCCTGCGTCCGTAGAATCTGGGTTGATCCATGGAAGCAGATGGCACAATGCAGTATTTGGACAAGGGAAAGGTCAGATACAGATCATCGAGTGGTGGGCTATGCAAAGTGTATAACCTTTTATGCATGGCGACGAGGTACAGGTGTTAAAAGTGGGCGTACTCTAATGTGAGTCATTAACGTATAAATAAATACACCATCCATTTTGTGGATTCACTGCACATTGAATACACATCGACTAAACATCGAATATACATTCTTGTGCTTGTATTTCTTTCTACTCGCAGCAATGCCTGTTAAAAAGATTTCAAAAGATTTCAAAGGATCTCAGCATGAGAATTAAGGAGATGTACACGAGCGGACAACGAATTGCAGATATCCAATGCTGGTTAGCTGCTTCTGGCCTCGTTGTGCCATCAACCACCGTGTGCTATCATGCACACGGAAAAACCAAACAACGCACGAGGACACCAACGGTAACTAATGCGTAAGTATATTTATATTACTATATAATACAGTATATATATCTATTATTGTTTATATTGCTGCATATTAATATAACTATATAGTATAGATCTATCTAATATTATAGTTATTTCTGTATATTTCTATAACTATATAATACAGTATATCTTTCTATTATTGTTTATATTGATGCATATTAATATAACGATATAGTATAGATCTATCTAATATTTTAGTTATTTCTGTATATTTATACAACTATTTAATACAGTATATCTATCTATTATTGTTTATATTGCTGCATATTAATATCACTATAGTATAGATCTATCTAATATTATAATTATTTCTGTATATTTATATAACTATATAATACAGTTTATCTATCTATTATTGTTTATATTGCTGCATATTAATATAATTATATAGTATAGATCTATCTAATATTATAGTTATTTCTGTATATTTATATTACTATATTATACAGTATATCTATCTATTATCGTTTACTGTAAATGATGTGCTGTCCTTTTGCCCCTACTGCACTGTAACTTACCGGATTGTTGTTTTTCTGTACACTGTAGGGAGACAACTCTTCTGGTCGACAAGATAAGTGAAGAGAATGATGAGAAGAGTGCATTAAGGGTCAAATATACTCTGCTGCAAAATCACAATCTCACTGTATCCGAGACCAGCATAAAGAAGATGAAGCGCAGAATTGGATGGAAATATGGACGTGTGAGGTTAGTACTGGACAGTACAGGAGGTTAAAGTGTTGTTTAAGAAACTGTACTGTACTGTACTTATAAAATTATTCCTTGTCATTACAGAGCGTACCCTATGATAAGGGACGTTAACAAGATCAAGAGAGTGGTCCAGGCCCAGGCATGGATCGACAGTGGAGAAACTTTCCAGGATTGCATCTTCACTGACGAGTCTATTGTATCGCTGGAGAGATTTGCCACCTTTGCATTCCACAAAAAAACGCATATCTATAAAGATGCGTCCAAAACACCCAGTGAAGATGCATGTGTGGGGTGCCATCTCTAGGCGTGGACCAGGATGCATTGTCATCTTTGAAGGTAAAATAAGTCACACGCTTTTGCCTTATGCACTGTACTGTTCTAGTGTGCAGTTTTTTGAGCACTTTTCTTTTCTTGTTATAGGAATCATGAATAAAGCTTTCTTCCAAGAGCAAATTGTGCCTGAGATTGTGGAATACATCACACGTGAGTTCCCAGATGGTCACTGTTTCTACCAGGACAACGATCCTAAGCACACCGCGTCAACAGCGCATATTTTTGAGCGCGGTATCAACTGGGTGAAGATGCGGAGTAAGTGCGGTAACCGTGTCTCATTTTTTCCCACTGTTTTTACTCTGTATCTCTTTAACTAATTGTCCTTTTTTTCCCCCTCCAATGACAGATCGCCAGACTTCAATCCTATCAAAATGGTCTGGCATCAGCTGAAGGATCATATCTGAAAAAGTCGTGAAACCCTCCAAAAAGGATGAGTTGGCGCAAGGCATAATGAGTTTTTGGAACGATGTACTCACCGTGGAACGATGCAATAAATATATTGACCATATAGCGACTGTGTTGCCCATTGTGATTGAGCGTAATGGGCAAGCATCAGGAAGGTAGTATGGTATAGTACTGTACTGTAGTATGGTAAGTACAGTATGATACAGGTAAGTATGGCACAGATTTTTTCTTTCCTGAGAGAGCAGCACTAGCCATCTGGTTACAAAGTATTTAACAGTAATTACAGTATACAGTAGTTCCAGTATAGATTAGTTTGACAGTACTATCTGCATACTGTAGTCCAATATGGAGTAGCTATAAAGTACACAAAGCCATAATACAGTATGCACAAAACTGCACTAATTTTTTTCTTTTCTTGTCTTTTCAGAGAAAAAGGATGGACAGGGGGAGGGGGGGTATCATGTCTAAATTTTGTGAACTATGTGTACAGTTTAGTGTATCTAAACTGCAGTCATGATTTACACAAAACCTCCCCTCTCTCAATGAACTACACAGAATGAGGAAGAAGATAAAGACGGAAAATTTGTATTACTGTTTTTATTATTATCAATGTGCATTATTCATGATTATCCACCAGCCCTCAATTTTCAACCCCCCCCCCTCTCTCAATGATTATTTGTATTTTTCTTTCCTGATAAAATAAAATACATATTTAATTACATTAAGATTTTATTTCTTTGAACTTTAAAGTCACTATGAATGTGTGTGGGGGGGATTCTTCAAGAAGACATACAGTTTTAATAATTGGTTAATTTTTTAATAATTGGTTACATAATCAGATTAACATAAGGGAAAGCCAACAATAGGAAAATTAACGAATGGTCCGAGAGAGGTTGAAAAGCACAAAGACAAGCTTGTGAAAATTAATGGTTTTGGAGAGGTGTCGATAATCCTTGAGCGAGCCTTGTGTGTGTCTGTGGGGGGGTGGAGGGGGGGGGGGTAAAGCTGCATGAAGGATTAGCTGTACAGTAGTTCAAAGACATGACATATTTTCAACAGGCAGGCAGGTCATCATAATAATTTGATCCCCACACCCCCAAATACAAAAAAATCACATAAATCAATCATGTGCAGTCAAACGCACAGTGTCGCAGTCAAAAGTCACAGCACAGATTGAATATCGTAATATCAAGATGGTTTAGGCAGGCAAAGGAAAAATAAAAATAAAAAATGACGAGAATTTTTTTTTTTTGGTCACTCACTCTTGAACTTTGCAAGCAGTGGTGAAGTTATAGACGGACGCATGCGCAGTAATCATCAGCTAGCTCCCTTCCCAAAGAGGATAACACGCAGACACAGAGAGATGATGCTCAGCTCGGGACGATTAAAAGCACAAAGACAAGCTTTTGAAAATGAATGGTTTTGGAGAGCTGTCGATAATCCTTGAGCGAGCCTTGTGTGTGTCTGCGGGGGGTGGGGGGGTAAAGCTGCATGAAAGATTAGCTGTACTGTAGTTCAAAGACATGACATATTTTCAACAGGCAGGCAGGTCATCATAATAATTTGATCCCCACACCCCCAAATAAATAAAAATCACACAAATCAATCATGTGCAGTCAAACACACAGTGTCGCAAAAAAAAAAGCCACAGCACATATTGAATATCGTAATATCAAGATGGTTTAGGCAGGCATGTGGAGGAAATAAAAATAAAAAATGACGAGAATTTTTTTTTTTGGTCACTCACTCTTGAACTTCGCAAGCAGTGGTGAAGTTATAGACGGACGCATGCGCGTAATCATCAGCTAGCTCCCTTCCCAAAGAGGATTACACGCAGGCGCAGAGATAATAATTTGATCCCCACACCCCATCTGCACTGCTACCTTACACACGCAGGAATGTGATGACAGGAATGTGATTGAAACCAGAAAGACACCCATTCAAAGGAATGGTGTGGGAGAGGTGTACTTTAGATAAGATAAGAAGTTGAAATACTGCAGTGCAGTAAATTAGCCTGTGTGTGTGCGGGGGTGAGCGAGGGGATATACAGTACGCCGAAATGTGATACTGTTACAGTACACGCCTATGCGTTTCAACAATGTTCAAATGAGACATACAGCACTGTACATGCATGTATAAATATGCAAATTTACAATTACTGTGCGCGCACACACAGACTGTACCGAAGTAGGTTGAACTGCTACAGTATTATACTTTGAAGACAACAGCTCGCGAACCCCCCCTGAGTTTTTAGACGGTATTGCAGTATTGCAGACAGCGCTAAGAATATGCTAATATTACGAGCGCTAAAATACCGGAACATATTCCAGAAAAAACAAATATACTGCATCTGCCCACGGTTATCAGAGTTGCGCCGCTACAGCCGCATTAGGATAAAGGCTGTACAGTACTGTTGAGTGAAATATTACTAGAAAATCACATTTGAAATATACAGGTTAGAAATGCCTAGATGCCTAAAATGAAAAAGAAAAATAACTCAGAAATACCTTGGCAATTTATGAATGTGCTATATTTATTAATATATAAGCAATTCCATCACGTCAATTATAGCAATTCAATTCACTTTGCACAGGCGACAATCTTTGTATTTAGCCTACATTAATAGACAAAATACTTATTAATTTAGTCCAAAATAGATTTTTATTATAATAATTGCTCATACACATAACCGATTCCTACAGCTACATGTCAATTTAACGTAATTTTTGTGAATAAGCACCACTCTAACCATTAAAGAGCAATGCTTTTATTGTGTATATAAATCTGAGCTTAATAAACCTTTAAAGAGATGATTGCTAAATAACATCCTTGTGCATTCATGCTCAACTGCCTCCAATTATATTGTTTATAATTATGCCATTGTGCCATACAATGTGTGTCCAACAGTCTTTCAGTGTTTTATTACTTCACAGCACTATAATCCACATGTAAATCACCTTTTCCGTTTTAGAGCCAAGCACTTCAGTTCTGCCAAATCATCCACTCAAAGAACAGATATTCCATATAATAGTACAAGATGTTTTTTAAACATTGTGCTACACTTTCCAACTGATAGCGGTAATCCAAATGGCCATTATTTCCCTATTTTTTTTTTTTTTACATTGGATTGAAGCAGGGGGTCTCCGGAGCTGAACCCCAATTAATTTAAGCTCCGGGGACCCCCTGCTTCCCAAGATACTTACCTCCTCAATAGGGGGTGCCAATAGCCAGTCAGGGTCGCTAGCTGTTTCATGTAATGGCTGATTTTCAAAGCTCCTGTGTCCTGCAGGCCAATAGGAAGCCATGACATCATTAGCTTCGGCTTCCTATTGGCCGATATGATGTGGGATCTTTAAACTTTGCTGAGATACCGGCACCCCCTTGGGAGGTAAATATCTCAGGAGTCAATGGTTCCCTGAGGTGAAATGAATGGGATCAGCTCTGGAAACTCCCCGTTTCAAACGTGTGTAAAAAACAAACAAACAAAAAAAGGCAGCTTGGATTGTTCATTTAATGATTCACTTTTTTTATAAACTTTGCAAATAAATTAACATATTGTAACAAAAACAATTATATGTTGAAGACTAAGGAAGAATATTTATTCATGCAATGCATTCATGTAAATTAAACTAATCTACACAATTTTTTTTTAAAGAAAAATGCATAACTCAATACGATAGGTAGACAAAGATTTGTACAGTAGCTATAAGCCACAGGCACAGTAAACATATAACTGCAGTGTGCTGCCTTTTGTCCTAGACCCGGTGGAGTAAGGGGACCAGTTGACCCTGCACAATACTCTCCCACCTTCGCTAAACAATTCGCCAGGTCCCAGGTTGGAGTGTTATTTAATTACCAATAGGGGCTACACTCTCATTTCTTTAGGTACTCTTCATTTCACAATTTGTAGAGCAAGAAAGCCCTGGACGTGTAAGGGAAGGGTCGGCAAGACATAAAGCCAAGGTGTCACTCCTCTAAGGTGCCGTGATGTCAGAACAGGGGGAGTGGTTAAGTAAGGGGTACTTACGGCAAGTGGGATGGATCCTAGCTTCATCTTTATTCTAGGACCTACTGGAGTGAAGCCCCACCCACCCTGCTTTTAGGCACGAGGAATGTCGACGTTAGAAAGAAAGATCTGGATTCTGCTTTGTTTTGTTGCAGCTTATGGTATGTGTTGGTGGGAGTAATGTTACTCTGGGAGGGGGACTCAGTCAGAATAGGCTACTGGAGGGAGGCCACAGACCTCTGAAGTATAAAAGGCGGTACCATTCCATACTGTTGCGGCCGGAATGGTGGTGACCTTCCAGGTGTAATTTGTGGGAGGCGGTCCCATTTCTGACTAGGTTTGGTTGGTGTGGTAGTGACCGTGTGATGGGGGCTCTGTGCATTCAGACTATGAATGGCTAGATGAGTACGTGCTGAGGGTATCCCTCGAGCTCTGGCAGATGTGAGCAGAGCAATTTGGCTGGTCTGTAGTTGGGGACAAATATTATGGCTGTTCATTTCTCCCAAGAAGTTGTATGCTGTGTTTATTGGGAATGGGAGAGGGGTCCAGCTCAAGACATGGGTTAGTCATGTACAGACACAAAAAATTTGCACAAATTCCAAAACTCCAGCAAAATGTTTGTCGTTTTTTTTGGACGCAAAAGGAAAGGGGAGTGGAACCACCCACTTGTGATGCTAACCAGGAGCAGACAATTGCCTTATTCATGATATATAAACATCTTCATTGCATGAGACAGTTCATGAGACCCAGGAATCCAAATAGTCCAACAATAAACACACTCCCATATGCTTGCCACTAGCCTGTATAGGTAAATCTTGTGTGGTAGTCTGGGCAATGTGAAGGATCACATAAATGAAGTAAATAAATTACTCACTGCTGACCTTGGGGATATCCTGGTCCTGTCCAGCGTGCTCCTACCAAAAGATGAATGGAGAAACTGCAGGAAAAGTGGCGGTGCATCTGCTGCTGCTGAAGATGGATTTGAAACCACACACTGCAAACTGCAAAAGCTAGGTGCAAAAATTTATTTGGGGCATGATAAAAACAGCCAAAAGGACACTCTAACGCGTTTCACGTGGTATCCCACGCTTTATCAAAGAGAGGTGGGATACCACGTGAAACGCGTTAGAGTGTCCTTTTGGCTGTTTTTATCATGCCCCAAATACATTTTTGCACCTAGCTTTTGCAGTTTGCAGTTTGTGGTTTCAAATCCATCTTCAGCAGCAACAGATGCATCGCCACTTTTCCTGCAGTTTTTTTTTGGACAGCAAAAAATGTTTTCTTGTCATTTTTGCACCCCATTTGGCACTCTACATGTCAGCATCTTTAATCACATGCAAATTAATGCAAATAAACAAAATGGATGTGTTTTATGCAAATTGGGTGGTCACTGCAAACTTATTCAGTTTACTCATTCACAATCAGGATGGTAAATCAAGTTTGAAGAACAATTAGCTAGAAAAAAATGGAAGGCTTCTCCAACTACTGTACTGTATGATGCTGCTACATCATCCCCTTTATTAGCAGTGGAACTGGAAACTTGGACCAGGTTTATTAGAAAAAAAGGAATCCCATTTTTCTGATAAATCTGGTGAATTATTTCCCACCACTTTTACAACATCAGTTGATTTTATAAAAAGTACAGTAAATGTAAAAATGTGTAGTCGAATCTAGTAATATACTGTATGTTATGTTTACATTATTAGTAGCAATGTGCAAATATTAGTCATAAAATATTAGTACAACAGCAAGATTCCAGATGTTTTAAAGAAAAAACAACCCCTCTCCCCCACCAATTTTACCAATTAACGTGTTGTACTACACAGGCATCTTGACACATAAATCCTGATTTCCATCATTTAACTTGGTATTGCCATTAATATTAATTCAGTTCATTTAAAAACAGAGACCTAAAGAAGAAATAAGTAACTTGATAAAGATCCTGAAAGATTATTATTTAATAATACATCTTGGGGACACTGTGTAACATGTTTGCAATATATTTATTTTGAAACATTGAGTACTGTACATTATGGCTCTTATTCTATACTAAAGCAGCTCTTTGGACTGTTCTCTGCCAAAAAATTCCCATTGACTACCACTTTGATTGATATTGAATTATCCCCTATGTTTTTGCACAGGATTTTAAGTGTAGCCATGGCTGGGTATGGCTACTAATCTGTCCTAGGGCTGGCAATAAACCCTGGTACTATCAGGTTGCCAGCAGTTGGTATGGGGTTTACTCCTCACCTTTGGTACTGCACTTGAGTGACAGCAGGGGGTGGTACATCCTGTTGTAGCTGGCCCGCCTTCTGGCTGTACTTGAGGGCAGGACCGCTCTAAAGTTAGTAGGTTCTCCTTCCCCTTTGAGGAAGGCAGGTCACACAACCGGGAGCCCGACATTGGGGCCTTCCCATGTGCTCTTCCCTCAGGGGAGAGTGAGTGCGGACCATACCTCTGCTAAGGAGGTGGCGAAGAGCTAGAATGGCTGCAGCTTGGCCTGTAGTGGCGGTTCAGGGACCATCCTCCGGTGAATCCTGAGATACTGTATTTGGCATATCCTGCCTTGTTCCTGTTACTACAGAGTATACAGTAGTAATAAACCTGTTGGTGTTTGCAATATATCTCCTGCCTGGTGCGTGACCTCATAATGGTAATACGTTCTACCATGGAAGATCACCTTCAGTTCCTGGAGTCCACGGCAGATGGAGGCATTGCACTGCTAAGGAAATATGTGGAGTATGAACCCCAGAAGCCTGTTCCTGTGTCACCACTACCATCAGCGGAAGATTCAGCCCTCCTGCTGCCAGCAGGTATATGCAGCACACACCATGTAATGGCCCATATCTGCGACCAGGTGGGGGAAACACTGTTACATTTGAAGGCACTGCTGGGATCTGTAACAGGACAGGCTTTCAGCGAAACAAAGCTGGAAGTAACAAGGCATGCTTCCAGAGCAAGTGCTGAAAGAAGAAGGGAGCCTAGGTTTAGTCAGGGGGATGGTGTATCTAGTACCCTCGTAACCTCACAAAGAACAACCTTGACTGCCCTATCAGGTGAATGATTTGGAGACAACGGCTATTGCTGTTCTAAGTCACCTTGAGGAGTGTAGTCAGGATGCCTAAGGGGGATGCTATGGTTAACTGAGTCCCAGAGACCTCTGGAAAGGATCCATGATACTGGCAGTCGAGTGGGGCGGCGTAAGGGTACTGCATAGGGAAAAAAACCAGAGTACTACTAGCCAATAGCCAGACTATGGAACCAAAGGGTGCTCTTAATAGACTAAAATTGTGTACAGCGTATCAAGATGGAGCTTTGCTAGCCTGGGGTACAACCTACTCTTGGTAGACTGCTAATTTATGTGCTGTGAGGAACCACAAGGAATGGAGTCCTGCCGGAATCGCAATCATTGCGTGGTCTGTGAAGGAATTGTGCCCAAAATGGAGGTTCCCTTGCCCGGGAATCCACCACGTGAGTTACGTGAACTAAGATGGCGTCTCCCGCTAAGGCTGGAGAGCACACGTGCTGCTTGCAAACAGGCTATACATGAACTTTTTGCAGAGTCCTGCAAGGGTTTGGTGCGAAAGCCAGAAACCCATCCAAGCGATGTGACTGACTCAACCAGGAGTCAGAGTCACACCCCGTCTATGTCACCGAGTGTCCCTCCTCTAATCTCATCCAGAGGGAGGGGACAAAGCATCAGCCAATGCCTAAAGACTTTGGAGAATAAGGGACGTACCGGATGCAGCGGACCTCACCCTCAGTTCTTCTGAGCCTGTCGAGTGAAAGGAGTGAGCTGCCCTTTGCTCTTGTGCCGGTGGGTTCAGAAACAAATGGCTGATATGGATTTCGACCATTACCGACTACCAGGAGGAATCTTGGTGGTCACTGTGGAAGGGAAGAGGTACCTGTGATGCCTCTGTCCCAAGTGTGACTTTCCAGGTGGCGAACTGGTCTAGGGAGACCAGTGTGCTCGCTGCAGAGCACACTTCCTGAGGCCCATGCTGTTGAGGCCAATGGAGTTCACCGAGAAAGATGCGACTGACCCAATACTTGGGTGGTCGATACAGCTGCTAACCCAACTCCCAGAACTATGGAGGCTTCAGAGGGCCCGTGCACCCGAGATGAGGCCCAAGGGGATCCGAGTGTCCCGATGATGATCGAGCAGGCTGAGATGGAACCAGACCCGGTCCCCGCAGAGGAACCAGAGACAGTCGGTGAGCCGGAACCAGAGTAGAAGAACAAGAGAAAACAGTGCACTGCTCGGGAGTCAGGTAAGGTGACTGCCTGGGGTGATGAGGCACTGTTGTTCTCTGAGGCGCATGAGCCACCTTGCTGATTGCCGCTGATAACACGGATATTATCCTGTGCTTTTCCCCTGTGGATGTGTCCCTACCCTCTTCCTACACCAGTAGCCACCAATCTTCGGTGGTGTTTCGGCCACTGTTGATCATGCCAGCCGAGATCGGAGATGAATCGAATGGTGCCAGCGACTCTGCACCACCGCGGAGTCCCTTGCTGATGACTGCGCCCGTGAGACCTGAGAGGCGGGTGAGCCACCCGCAATTCATGGATGTGTGCCGATGCCTTTCCAGAGACTTTCCGGTACCGATAGAGGTGCCTTCCGGCACTGATGACCATGTGGCGGCATCCAGTCAAGATATGGATTCTACCTCTGCGCCGCGACCGGATGTAGACGCCCTTTCGGGAAGGATCTGGACAAGTGCCAGATTCCTGTGCAACTTGCCGGACATGACATCCTGCTGATAGCGACCGCTGGGGCAGATGAGATGGGTTAGATTCCCGCTCCGGTGAGTACTGCTTCCACTTATGTACTAAGAACTGCCTTTATCCACTCCATGTATGAGCGCAGGGCTCAACAGTAAGCAACCAAAATGGCCAACAAGGACAGTAGGCCTCCGGTGTGTCCGGATGTTCCCACCCCTGCATTTCTGCCTCAGTACCGAGACTATTTGCAAGCTCAGACACCTCGGCCAAAACCGATTGCTGCCCAGCCGATAGTTATCATAACCCTAGTGTCTGGTCCCGGGGATGTAACTGTTCAGGACTCTGATACATTCAAGACCCCTTTACCCAAGACCATTTTGTCTGGTCTTTAGGTGTCTTACCAGCCCCCTTTTGCTGGGACTTCTAACCAGGAAACCCCTGCTACCCGTGTGTCTCAGGGTGGGTTACTGCCTGGGGAGGCTGATCGAGCCGCAAGAGAACAATACCCCCAAAAAGAAGAGCCTACGGGCCTCTAAGAATCTTGTTCCCTCTTAAGACTGGAAGTACTGGTTTTATGGGAATGCGATTCTGATTGCTGATAAATGGTTAGAAGATGATGTGTGCAGTGTAAATAGTGGTGTTAGTCATTATGCCTTGTCTGTCACATCTGATGTGTCCACATCCACAAACACTACTTCACACACAGGGTATGCTGTAACAGGGCCAGCTGGGTCTTTACCATGGTGGCACCCTAGGCTTCAGGGATATGTACCCTTTATGGACCCCACGAGGTTCTTACTCGAAACCGAGACCTGCTAAGGAGATATGTGGGGTATGAACCCCAGAAGCCTGTTCCGGTGTACTCACTACCATTGGCGGATGACTCAGCCCTCCTGTTGCCAGCAGGTATTTGCACCACACACCCTGTAATGGCACCTATCTGCGATTGGGTGGGAGAAACACCGTTACATAAGAAATATGATTATTGCACATAATTTTATACAACTGTGTGAGGCACAAAAAACCCCAATCTAATAAAAGGGAAAAGCTAGAAATCTATCAGCATAACATGAACTGTTGATTTATGTTATGACTTCACTTTTGAATTTAGGGGGAGATTGCTCCTTTTTAGTGAGAGGATTAAGCTATCCTGCCTAAATAGTTTACTTGTACAACAGTGAGCAGCAGCACTGACATTGTGCAGGATACTTCATCTCCTCAATTAACAAAGCAAATATAGTGCAAAGTGTTTTAAAGGCCTATGGTACATACCTGCATTACTTATGGGGTTAATGAAATGTTGCAAAAAAAGGAGTCATGGAAAAAATAAATCATTTGTCATTTTGAATTGCACATAAAAAATCGCTCATTTACCCAAATGACCCTTCAGTAAGATTAAAAAATGGACAGACTGATCACATTGTTACTAATGCAGTACTGTACTGTAGCTCCATCTGTCGCTTCAGGAATTTTGTCAACGGGCAGATATAAATCAAGTAGAGAACACTGAGGGGGATCATTTACAGTATCCAATAGCATTGTTTTAACATTTACTGACGTACGCGTGTGAATGGCAGGGACAAATGGCTAGAAGACAGTACTGAGCAGAATAGACTATGGGTATCAAAAGCCCTCCGACATGCATCAGTCATCAGACTAGACATATATCACAGCATCTATTTGCATTCCGCTCACTGTCTCATACCAACAGTTTAATTTTGATAGCAACAGGCAGCATTCCTCTATGCACACAAACAATTTCATTCAATTTGTGTTCTGCACATTGCTTTCTTTTTGTATTAAGGGTTTTGCTAGAACTCAGATGTTTAAAGCAAGAGTTTATGTTTGGAGGAAAAAAAATAATCTGAACTACATATATATGAAGATGAACATGTGTAAATAAATATATATATTTACGTGTGTGTGTGTGTGTGTGTGTGTGTGTGTGTGTGTGTGTGTGTGTGTGTGTGTGTGTGTGTGTGTGTGTGTGTGTGTGTGTGTGTGTGTGTGTGTGTGTGTGTGCGTGTGTGTGTGTGTGTGCATGTATATATACCCAAAATCCCTTGCTGCAGTGGAAGCACTGTATGCTGGGGATAATGGTGAAAGGCAGGGTTGCAGACCTGCCTAAGACATGTGAATGTGCTCACAAGTGATCTTTTTATTTGCTATCCAAACCGCATGGTAAATCTAAAACAAATGTTGAATCGTCGACATTTTCAGCTAAAATAAAACGGAAAAGGCCTTATAGGGCCTGTGATGTCACATTTTATGGCCAGAAGGTACAGCTCCAATCCGATTGGATGCTGTATCATGTGACCATCTTTTTTTTTTTTTTTTAAGGATGTGACGTCACCTCCAACGGAGGTATGTCACATTCTTAAAACCACATGGCTCATAACACATGGTATTATACATCAATCCGATGCAGGAAAAATGCAAGTCCTTCTCTCACCGCCACCTGAAAAGCTTCTCACCAGCTTCACATCAACGTTTTCTGGCGTGAGAAATTTGGGAGGAAATCGCCATTCTAGAGGCGTGATTAGCCTCGATAAGCTAATCGAGGCTACTAGAATTGCACGAGTTTCAAAACCTGCTGATAAGTGGCTTATTGCGGCTCACTTGACGTTGTGTATTTGACAAGAGTCAAAAATGCATTAGCCGCCCACTTATCGAGCCTTTCTGAATCGCTGTAGGCATTTTTGCCCAATAACAGCTAAAAATGGTTGATAAGTGGGGTATGAAGGCTACTAGCATAGGCCCCATAGACTCTAAAAGCCTGTTTATTCCTTTCCATTTCCTCCCTACCTGTTTATTTAGCCACATTTGTTTAGACTTGTATCTTTTATATTTATTACCCATGGGTATACACTGATAAGTTAGCTTTTCTAACAATGTTTTAAAGACGGCCTATTTATCTTCCACATTTTTCCCTAAAAAAACATTATCCCAATGTATTTCTTGAAGGTTATTCCTTAATTTATTCAAATCTGCTTTTCTAAAATGCAAAGTCTTTGTTGAACCCATATAATATGTTTTTGCTAATTTATTTCAAATGAGACCATGTTATGATCACTGGGTCGCACCTCTTCCCCTGGCCAATAGAAGAAGGGCAACACCAAGTGTCTATAGTGGTGTATGAGATGCTCAGTGGTTCTCTTACCTAATTCTCAGGAGCTGATGGTCCATGCAGGGCTGGTATGGTGAGCAAGAATTAAAAGGGCGCCAGGAACTTTTCTCTAACTTTATTTGAACAGCCCAATTGCAAGGATAAACAGGAGTGATTTTCATACAAAGGGCAGCTTCTGATTGCAAATTAGATACATACACTGGCGACACGTTTTATTGCTAGCTGGCTAGTTCCGCAAGCCGGGAGATGTCCCGGCTTGCTAGCCAAATCCCCTCGGCGTGCCGCGCATCACTGATGCGCGGTCACGCTTCATCGGGTGCCTGCGCCCCATGCACGCGTGCCCAGGGCTCCCCGAGGGAGCCCTGGTGTCCCGCGATGTGGGGGACGGCGGTGGGGGGTTCCGGGGGACCCGGCGGACCCGGAGAGGAGAGAGGGAAGCCCCGATCGGAGGACCGCTCCTCCGAGGCTTCGGGGCGCGCACGGGACAACCCGGCGCGCGCCCGGTTACTGTCGCGGCCGAGACCGGGTAAAGGTAAGAATAAACTCGGCCGCGACAGTATGAACAGATACAGACGAGACCACGACTACTAAAGCTTGCCTTAAACTAGCCCGGTTACATTCTGGGTATGTGCTTGGTGTAACCTGGCTAGATTAATGCAAGTTTAAGGCATTTCTGCATTGACTAATGACCCATAGGATTAACACAGCAGGGGTCCCTGGCAGTCCCATTCAGTTTGAATGGGACTGCCAGGGACCTCTACTGTTAATCTGATGGGCCATTAATCAATGCAGAAATGTTGGGACTAGTTTAAGGCAAGTTTAAGGCATGTATCCAGCATGTACTGGGGTGTACCTGGGTCTTTTTGGTGATTGCCACTGGTTTGTGTTAGAATAACCGTGGTCACTACAGTATCGCTCAACCATGAGAGATACGAGTAGGGGCAATCTATTTCCCAAGTATTCCACCCTATTATTGGGAACAGAACTAACGGACCTACCCCAGCAAGGTAGCAACTCCTCCAGGTTTCCTTGAAAGGACCTGTGACAAGGAACTCACTATTCTACTGTGGCAGGTGACCAGTTTAATAATATATCAATAGGACCCCTACACTGGGATACTTTCGCTAAGTTGAAAAGAAGAAATAAATCTTACTAATGAGATTCTCCTCACTCTGGGCCCACTAAATATCTGATCTGGAATCTTCCATCTTCATCCTATGTGTTTCCCCAGCAACTCCACCTAATGTGATGAAAGGATTGTCTGTCTAGGATTGGAAGGATGGAATATCTAGGATTCATTAACCCAATAAAATAACATAGCATTCCCACAGTGGTGCTACAAACTGTTTCCCAAATATTCCTGGACTTGAATATGAGTATATCAGGCGCCATACAGGAGATAGCCTATATAGCTAACACATGAAGGAAAAAGCCTAACTACCTCCGTAAGGGTAAGAAGATTGAGAGTTATCTGGGGAAGAAGCATTGATGAACAAACCCTGTAATGTCACCAGTTTATGTGCGTAACAGAAGAATATTTTTATGTTAAGAGCATTATCAACGGCTATCAATAAAGCTTTTGTTTGTGCTACAAAAATTCCTAGCGCCCATCGTTGGTCCATCTACATATCTACAGTACACCAAGCCTGAACGGATCCAGCACCCTGACAAGGTATGAGAGACTGAGAACAGCCATGTACAATATATACTCAACACCAATGTAAACTTTTTTAGAGCCAGCAAGGAGGGATACACTATGTAGAATACAAAAAACGTATCCATTCCAGAGTGGCACTCAAGATGTACTTTGTTCATAGAAATGTTCACACATATACATTTTAGGACCCTCTGGCAGCAAACATGTTAAATAATTCTGCTTAGAAAACATTAATACAAATAATTGAACTATTGTGCTTCACCCACAAAGAAATGAAATTGCACATGTAGGGGTCTTTTGTTGTATGTATTTACCATCATTTTCATGATCGTTCCCTATAGTAATCTTTGACCTTCCATAATTGAATGAATCATTAGTTTGAGTGGCTTGTACAAATCCTCCCAGTGAAGAAAAGCAACGATGTGCTCTGCATATCTTTTTCACATTATACTCGGCCCATGCCTCTTGGATGATTCATTACCTTAATTTGCTCACCTATGTATTCAACCTATCTTTAATTAACATCTCCTGTTTCCATTGCTTAGGTAAAATAAGCAGTTGTGTGCTCCAGACTTTTTGAAGATAAAGTGCAAAATCCTTGACCCATGCCAATAAGAACTACTGAATGTTGTTAGGGATAGCAGTGGTGTCCATGGATACATATTGAATGAAGCAATGCATCATGCGTTATCCAGAGATAAACTCTGCATTTCTGAGAGGTACTTGCTTTTTTCTAAAATGATCAGGCTCCGATGGAATACTGTGATGGCATCTGCTATCCTGGGCTCCCTCCCAAACATTCCCTTGCATCTTCGTGTATATATTTAACCAATGTTTCTGTCCTCATTGAAACCTTTCTTGATGAAGGTCTTGTTATCGACTAACACGTGGTTGTTGATACACTATGTACACCACCAAACACACTTTATTTTTGAAATATTAATCTGTTTCTTGTTTTACTGTGTCTTGCTTTTGTTGGTCTATCTTAAATAGGAGGCCCATATTTTTTTTTCTGTGGTTAATTTGGTGTGCTATGGGTGTTTGTGACTTCCAGTGAAGCATATGCAGTCATGTGTAAAAATGGTGTACAGCTCTTTCTCATGCTGGCAGTTATCCTGGTAAGTATGCAGGGTTTCCAGTAACAATCATGGAGGTTTGCCCTCAAACCCTGGTGAGGTGTCATATGTAACAAAGGAAGTGACAAAATGCTTTGTGTCCACTGTTAGTGACACAGAGGTGGGTCTGTTTCTGGAGGTTATATAAGACACAGCACTGCCTAAAGTTAGTGTGTTAACAAGGAGTTCTGAATTAGTCTACCAGAGTGTCTGCAGCAAGTCAAGGCTGTCAGAGTCAAGTGCAAGCAAACTACTGTACACACTGTGTTCAGGGACCTGGCACAGATGGTGATCTCCCTTAGGGGAGAGGTGAACCAACTCTATTATGAGAGGAGGAACCTTCTGAAGGGGGGTACCTCAACAAGATGAGTGGCTAAGCATGACCGCTATGAGGGGCAGTCTGCATATGGAGATGACATTAAATATGAACTGGTTCAAAAGATCCCTTCTGTGTGAGAGTGAAGTTATTCAACAGAAGGATGCACCAGGAAGGAGTTCCCCATCAGATACTTCCCCCTGCTGCTGCAGAGATCCTGATGGGGTGGAGGCACTGCATCGAATGTGAGTAGGACTCAGAGCACCCTACCTCAGACGCCTGTCATGGTGATATTCCCCATACCAACCAAGCGGGAGACTCAGGAGTCATGTTGCCAGCAAGTGCACCACATATCACACAGAAATGAAATGGGGCCGATTAGACCACAGGGGCCAATGTGAGATTGGGTGGGGGCCAATAACCATTACATTTTTGGAGGCGCTGCTGAGATGACTGTATCAACAGGACAGGCTTTTGCTAGGCACACTAGGAAACAGGGAGAGTGTATGCTGCCAGTCAGTGCTGTGTATGGGATGGGACCTAGGAGTAGTCAGGAAGGTCGTGGTGACATCGCAAAGCACACCCTAGGGCCTTGAGAGGAGTAAAGTGGGTCTGGAGACAGGGCTATAGCTGTCCTAGTCACCGTGAGGCAGCTAGTCGTAGGATGCCTGAAGGTTGGATAACTCGGATCAGGAATTCTGGAGAGGATCTGTGCTAGAGGTAGCCAAGAGAGGTTGACGCCCTAGTACTGCATGGGAGAAGCCAGAGTACTCTAGCCAGTAACCAGGACACTTACTGCAGAGCACATACTGGGGGAAGGAAGACACAGCATACACTGAGAGAGTGAGCCTAGCCTGAGGTAGTGCAACATGAGTCAAACGTACATTAGATACATGTAGGTGGTGCACTGGCATTCTTTATTGCATCGAAATGGCAGCTGCCCGAAGAGAGGAGCCCCATGTGTGATAGTAGAAATTACAAAGAAAAGATGGTGACCGCACGAGGTGAAGTTCCGCGCGGTGCGGAGAATCAAAGATGACGGCCAGCGCCAGACGGAGAGAGCGCATGTGGTGTGTATTCCACAGAGGAGCGAGTTGCAGAAGGGACTTTTGCAAGCATGTTATGGAGTGGCGCCAAGGCTGTGGCCGTGCCGTTTTTGTCCTGCCTAGGATCCCGGGGTGCTACCCTGGAGGACAGTGTTGAGGACATTGTTGTTAAGTACATAGTGGATGGAGAAGATGATTGTCAGACGGTGCTCCCAAGACAAAAATCTACCTCAGTTGCTATAGTGAATGGACGTGCAAACCAAGATGGCGGTTCCCGCTTCCCTGGGAAGCATGTGGGCTGAGTGCAGAGAATTCTACAAATGCAAAGATTGCAAGAAGTTGGCCGGGATTGGCGCCAAGTAAAGAACACCACCCTTTTGGGGGTAGTGGCGCGAAAGCTGTGGCAGTGCCCTCCTGGACTGTGACCAGCTCAGAGCCAGTGCTGGGTCACCCAGTGAATCTGTGGGACTGTGATGGTAGGGAGGGTTTGGCCCGGGATTAACGGGGTTACCCCCCAAGGGCCCCCCTCTAACTTCGCCAGGGAGACAAGGGGTTAACTGGGCTGAGGCCCAGAACTGTGACTTAACCCTTGTTAAATAACATGAAAATGCTTATTCCCCTGTGTAAATGTATTCTCCCCTGTTCCCCTGTCCCATTGTAATGTCTGGGTTAATCAGTACCTGCATAACACACACACTGGATCATCAGGGGTTAACTGTGTAAGCCCAGTGGGCTAACTAATGCGTTATCTGTGTATTCCCTTTGCCTCATGGGCCTGCAACTGCCTGTGTCAGCGTGTAAGTGGATTGCCTTGTATGGGTGGCCTCTTATGAGAAATAGCTGCAGGGCAGGGATGTCTGGAGCATGAGGGGAAAGGGGGTTTATTTTAACCTGTCTTGCCTGCCAGCAAGGTATTCTTAGCTGGTGTCTTAGAGAAGAGAAGGTTTTAGAACCCCACATGATAGATGCAGCCTCAGGGAAAATCCCCAAGTACCCACATATTAAAAATATAACTTTGTCATAAGAGGGACATATATTTTTGATAAAGTGACGTTTTGCAGTTTTTGAAATACACAGGCAGAATGCTAATGGTGTGCTAATGTACAGGCAGAATACCTGCCTTTGTAATGCATGAGGAACCAAATGGTGCCTCATATGAGTCTAGTCACGTGTGATATTCACTGGAAGTGTATATCAACAGAGAGGTGTGACACCGAGTGATCAACAGGTAATGACCTAATTGGTTATGCGAAAAGCTACAAGCCTACTTCAAAAGGTTTTATTGAGGGGGCCAGGGTGGGCTACCCCAAGCAGGATATCTGAATTGATGTCCTTATTAAATATAAGAATATTATGAGATGTCCTTGGCTGAAAAGGATAAGAGTTACATATTTGTAACCGTGGGATTTAGCATATCTTTGGGAGTCTAAACACTGTATATGTAACGGCTGCTAAATGCCAGATATTAATATCTCTATTAATTTTCATATTACACTGTAATGTAGGGTCTCTCTGCGAGCGTCAGGTGTTAAGGATTGTATTAATATATCTCACCTGACTGTGTGTATTACGGAATGGAAGTTATGCAATGATTTGCAGTAAATGTGAAACTTTGGTTGAGTTCTGAGGAACCCCTGTTGTGATGAGCAGGAAAGGAGAATTTACAAGCCTGGTCATCAAAGACCAAATTGCTAATTGTTATGCTTGGCCTAGGGACCAAGGGAAGTGGATGTTTTTGTAAATGTGGTAATTCACACTTCAATGGAAGCCAAAAGAGCTTCAAAGACCTTTTGCTAGACGGCACGGCGCCGTATCTGGGAAAGAGGGGGTTAAAATGATATATAAGTCAGAACCACCCTTTACCCATTGTTGTTCATGTTCATGCAAATGTATTCATGCATGTGTCCTGCATGTATTGCTGTGATGTCAACTGAAATATGGGAGTAGTGGCAGTCTGTATCCTGATGGCCTTCTGTCCTAATCTTTAAGTACGTGTCTATATTTTGCCTGTTATTTGTACATATTTGCAGTGTTTACCTTTATCAAGGAATAAAATCACTTTATTATATCTTAAGTCTCGTCCCAGTTCAAACCCAGGTATATATATATTTATATATAGTTTTGGTGTAAATTACAACTTGTCACAAGCTACCGTGACAGGGACCCTCCCCTAATATCCACCAGGGGGATGGGTCCTTACCTTTGTCAAATGAAAATGGAGCTAGTGGAAGGAGGAGCTAAAGGGACGACCCCTGCTCTTCAGTTGCGAAGAGCTGGTGAACAGGCAAGACCACTGTGCAAAGTGTCCCCTGTAACCAGTACCATAAAGACTTAGATGTACATTTCAGCATACCCCTACTTGTTGCCAGGAGGCTTCCTGGTGATAAAGGCGGGTGATACCGAAACTGTACGATGCCTGTGCATGCAGTGCCGATTGCCGGGTGGAGTATCTAGTACCACGGCGAGGTGTCCCCAATGTGGCATCTACTATCTGTGGGCCGTGCAGCCCTTTGCGCCGGGGCAGACCGTAGAGGCAGGCGAAGAGACAGCCAAGCTGATGGCTGAAGCCTCTCAACAAGTCAAGACCAAGCAACCTGATCCCGGAGAATGGGGATCGCTATTGATGATAGCCACGGAGCAGAAAGATACTGGGGCCGGCAACCGCAGCGAGAACCCAGAACCTCACTGACGGTCCCCTGTGGAGGTACTGCTACCCGTGTCGGAGACCGCCACATCGGAGGAGGAGCAAGCCAGCCCGACATCGGTGGTGATGCGCCTACAGGCAGGCCACTACAGCAGTGCTGAAAAAGAGCCAGCACTTACCTGCGAAGCAGCGGAGCTGAGTCCCAAGGTGCCGAGATCACCTGTGCGGAGGCAACCAGAGCGGAGGAGTCCCACGGCCATGGCGATTCCCAACGTGGAAGGCGAAGACGGCACCATCCCAAGCCGAAGGAGCGGTGAGACACACCCTTACCCTCCACAAGGCAGTATAGGAAGGTAGGAGCACAACTAGGCACAGAAAAAGAAGAGCAAACTGCAAGAGAGTGTGTGTCCCATAAAAATATTTAATGGATCAAACCATAAAAATACAGCGAGCCCACGGGCCCCCACCAACGCGTTTCGAGCGGAACGCTCTTTGTCAACAGGCATCGATGGTGGCGATGGCAAAGGAAGGCCCAACCATGGCCCAAGCGGAGCGGCAAGAAGAACCTTCACTTCCGGCGGCGGATGTCGTTGTGGAAGAAGAGGTTCCGGTGGGGAACCAAACCCAAGATGGCAGCGCATCGTCCCGCAAGATGGATGACATCACTTCCGGCGGACACTGCGGAACCGGATGGAAGATGGCCGCGCCCTCGCGACCGCCGTGCTGTACTCGATCGGCTAGAGCAGCAAAGAGAAAGAGCTGGCAGGCCCTGCAGAAGCCTGGGAACCAGGAGAGGGGTGAGTCTGAACCCCAACGCGCTGGTACCGGCCAAGGTATCGTGAAGCTGCGGGTCATAATACCGCATCTGCCGTATGCTGTGCCCTTTGCCCTGCCCCCAGCCACTGCCCAAACCCCTGCCCCTGTCACATCCTCATCCGGGTCCCAATCGAGCCAAGGGTTGCCTGGGGAGTCACGGGAAACTTCCGATGAACAGACTGAGTCAAATTTGGACTGGGGGGATTGTTTCACTCCCGATGAGGGATCGGGGAGATAAATGCTTTCACGTAAAATGTCATCATGTACGAGTGATAATGATGGTACTGTCGCGGCCGAGTTTATTCTTACCTTTGCCCGGTCTCGGCCGTGACAGTAACCGGGCGCGCGCCGAGGTGGCGCCAAGGTGGCATCCGATCGGTCCTCCGATCAGGGCTTCCCCCTCCCCTCTCCGGGTCTGCCGGGTCCCACGGAGCCCCCCACCGCATCCCCCACATTAGGAGCAACCCATGAAGCGTGACCGCGCATCGATGATGCGTGGCACGCCGAGGGAAAGCAACGAGCAAGCCGGGAAACCTCCCGGCTTGCGGCTCGAGTCAAGTGAGAATAAAGTGTGCCGCCAGTATAATGCCAATGTAAGATGTAGGCCTAAGCGCCTTGGGTCCAACTCTAGGTCCACAGGGACATCCGGAATTTCTTCAGGGGGAGAACCGGAAAGAGAGTGAGCATACTGTGGCAGTAACAGAGCGGGTAAAGGAGAAAGAAACCAGATGGTTGGCTCCCATGTTTGAGGGGTATGAGGCCTGGTTGGACCGTACACGGTTCATACTAAAAAGGGATGGCATAGTGGACCACTGGTGGGACATAGGGGAGTTCTCTGATGAGGAGCGCTTTGAAAGCTCCGGAAACGGTGGTATACAGAAAGGTTTAGCTACTCCCCGAGGGTCGTCTATATTACATGACTTAGTTGATCCTGATGAGCCATTGTCGTGGGTACTGCCAGGCAGGGCAGGAAACAAGAAATTGATCCGCATCAGCAGGGCGGAAAGGGACAATAATCACCAGATATATAAAATCCCATGGGTTGGAATACCCATACGTGTCTGAACCTTTGATGCAAGAGATCGAGGATAATTGGGACACGTGGTTGAGGGAGACAGTGGAGGATTATATAATGTCCAAATCGGCTGGGCATGCTTCATTCAAGACTGAGGAGAGGATACTGCTGCGGCAGACTTTATTCTAACAAATCACCGGTTTTTACCTGGCTTGTTCCTGGAATGCGACGCTGTTCACCCGGAGCATGCCGCGCTCCTTTTGCTTTCCCAGCCACGGGTCATGCCCGGCTGATGCGTGGTTGATGTGTTAATTGATAATGGTTCAGGATTTACTAGGCTGCAATGCTTCGCGTGTCCGCCAGATGGCATAAATTCATGAATTGTAATGCAGTATATATATACAGTATATATACTGTATAACAACAACCCCTATAACCCCTAACATACTGTACACATACAGTACTGTATATGCACATCAATGATACTATAGGCCGGTGGGGGCGAGATGTGTTTGCAGCAGAGAGAGATCCGCTGCTCTCTCTGCGTAAACATCGGCACATTAAAAATTATTTAAAATACATTTTTATTCATAGTGTACATGTGCAGGGGGTCTCCGGAGCTGAACCGCATTGGTTTCAGGTCCGGGGACCCCCTGCTTCCCGAGATACAGGCCCCTTTATGAGGTGCCGGTATCCCTCTGAATTTAAAGGTCCCAATCACGTGACCGCGGCATGTAAACCAAGCAGGGGGATACCGGCACCCCCTAAAGGGGCCTGTATCTCGGGAAGCAGGGGGTCCCCGGACCTAAAACCAAAGCGGTTCCGCTCCGGAGACCCTCTGCACATCTACAGTATGAATAAAACACACACATCAATAAACACTCGTTCATTACCTTTGCGGCTATGTGCTACTGTAACGAAGCAGCATGAATGTATTTTTAATAATATTGTACAGTGAGCAGGGGGTTCCCTGAGCCACAAATCAAAGCTCAAGGGACCCCCTGCTCCTGCACAATATTATTAAAATACAGAAATGCTGCTCCATTACCATAGCTGGTAGCCGCTATGGCAATGAAGGGTTAAGGCAGAATAGCATGTTTATTGGGGGCATTTGCCCCCAATAAACATTGCAATAAACAACATACAATACATCCCTTGTGTATTTAAAATACATAAACAACAATAAATACATTAAATACATATTTTTAATGTGTCTGTTAAACCTCCCTGCCTTGACTGTAATCTATGTAAGGCCCCCTCCCCCTAATGTGTCTGTTAAACTTCCCTGCCGTGACTGTAATCTGTGTAAGGCCCCCTCCCCCTAATGTGTCTGTTCAATCTCCCTGGCCTGTGTTTCTGTGAGTGCAGTGTATGTAAATGTGGGGAGGGGGATCCCGATGTGCATATAATGCAGCGCCTCACTACCAATGGCCCACCCCGTGAGGCTTAACCACCCACACCCACTACCCACTACCCACCTGCCCATTGCCCCTCCGCTGCTGCAAAACAGAGACAAAATTTAAAACATCCAAAGTAATGTCCCCTAACCCCTTAATCACCATAGCGGTTATTAACTGCTACAGTCATTAAGGGGTTAACCCACCCTCACCCACCACTCGGGATGCCTACATACCCTCCCACACTAACCCCCCACCCCGTGAGGCCTAACCACCCTCACCCACTACCCACAAGGGAGGCCTACCCACATACCCCCCCACCCCCAGTACCCACAATAAAAACCATACAGTGACCCACAATAAACATCATTATATTTATTAAATACATTACCCACCCCCTGTGCCCCCTCATTAATACAAGATTTATCCTTTTACAAACAGGGTTCATAACGCAGCCCCACGCGAGTCCCCGGTGGGCTGGCGGGGCACCTGACTGACCTACAGGGTACCAGCAGCCCTTTTCAAACAGGTTCTGGAGGCCTGCTGGTGGGTCCCGCCAGCACCATGGCCCCCAGGTGGTCTCCTTGGGTCACCGTGGGCCACAATTGGGTCCCCACGGTTGGCCCGCGGATGTTTGGGAGCCCCGGGTCAGACCCACAGGTGTCTGCGGGGCCTTGGGTGGTTCCCACGGGGTCTGGGGAACTCACGAGTGCTCACTATGGGTCGGCGGTGCCCCCACAGATGTGAGGCCACCGCTTCATTCCCGCAGACTACGGGTCTGCGGTGCCCCCACAGATGTGAGGCTACCGCTTCATCCCCGCATGTGTCACCCGTGGAACCACCAGCCTGATACCCGTAGACCAGAGGTCCCACGCAGAACCACGGAACAAACCCTGAATGTAAAAAAAATAAACCTGGCCTATACATTCAATACATACACCCCCCCCCCCCAACACCTACAGTACAATAATGTGCAAAATAACTATTATCCAGATATGAATAATAGATTAATTGCCCATTATTAAAAACATTAACTAGCATATTCAAATAAATAAAGTACTACTGACCTCATCAATAAGAAGTCTCCGTCGCCAGCAACATCCTTGTCTTGCCCACAAAACACATAGCAAATACAAAGCCAATACATTGCAAGTACATTCAGATATCAATTAACCCCTTAAACACCTTATCAGATAATAACCACAAAGGTAATTAAGGGGTTAAGCCACACTGGCCCGATACCTACCCTTCACCCATGAATTTGTACAGTGGCTTCATCCTGCAATTATATATACAGTATATATATATACAGTATATATATATACAGTATATATATATATATATATATATATATATATATATATACACAGACATATATATATATATATATATATATATATATATATATATATATATATATATATATATATACACAGTATATACACACACATGATGAACCAATATACAAATAAATGTAGAAGGGTTATCAAAACCATACTGTACTACAAAAAACACTTCTCGATACAGACACACTACATTACAATGAATTTCCTTTAATAATCCTAACTGATCTTACAATCTAAATCATCAAATGCCAATGCAAGCAAAATACAAATATCTCCAAACAAGTAAACTATTTTAACCAATCAAGTAAACAAAAATCAATTAGCAATCATTATTTACATCCCTAAACAATTGACAGTCCATCCGGAACAATGAAACAATTAACTAATTCACGCCTGGAGCAGAACAATTTAGCATGTGAAAAAATAAGTACCAACCAGAATACAAACTTTAAAACCAAGGCTAACCCTGAACACAAGCACACAATACAATATCAACAATAACATCTATCTAATTTTAAAATACTTTAAACACACAATAAAGCATAGCAGCATAGACAAATTAATTTAACACATCAAATCAAGATTTTATAACAACATAATTTCTTACCCTGTATGTATATATCTCTCTAGACATACATACATACATACATACATACATACAGTGGCAAGAAATGATATACCACAAAAAAAAATACACATGTTAAAAAAGCTTTTAAAAAATTAACAAGTTAAATAAAATACATTTCTTTAGTACACTTACCATTGCTTGGCCCCACCGACTCCCGTTGCGCAGCTTACTCACGAACCAATCCACCAGGCACAGGAACCCATAAAATAATAAACCATAAAAAAATAAACATTACACTAAAAATCCAAATCAATCCACGGGTCTTCTAATTGTAATCCATCTTCATCTGTATTCTTCTTTCTTCTATCTTCTTACGGGCGGGGTCTTCTTCCCGTCTTCGGCCACGCCCTGGTCTTCTTCTTCTGTAGGAGATCCTTCCTCCTCGGCGTCTGGCTTCAAAATGAGACGACATAGGCTTTTAAAGACCTATGACGTCACATTTTCATCATATGGTTCCCACGGCCCTGATTGGGCCGTGAAAACCATGTGTTTTGGCCGATAAAAATAAAAATGATGACGTCACTTAAAGGCAATGAAAGCACAGCCAATCAGAATGGCTTTGCTTCAATTGCCTTTAAGATGACGTCATGAAAAGACACATGGCCGCCCTCACATGGTAAGGTAGCCAATCAGAGCGTGGGAACTCCACCCCTACTCTGATTGGCTCTAGTATACCATGTGACAGAGGCTTGGGGGAGAAAGGATGTGATGTAATTGAAAGCTTGTCACATGGTACTAGAGCCAATCAGTGGGAACTCTCGGGAGACTCCAGGAGTCCTGTTGCCAGCAGGTGCACCACATATCACACAGACATGAAATGGGGCCGACTAGACCACAGGGGCCAATGTGAGATTGTTTGGGGGTCAATAACCGTTACACATAATGTATATATCTGGGACTATGTACTAAGAAATGTAATATTTGGCATTAAATTGAAGCAAGGCTCAGGGATCGAAGAGAGACGCTATTCGTACTTTCGAAACGCGTTGGAAGGTCTGGTGGTACCGCTGAGCCACCGTAGCCGAGGACCAATACAGGTGACGTCATCACGCCGAGGGGATCGGGTGTATTCCAGGAAGCAGCGCTCACAGGAACACAGAAACAGACCCCCGGCAGCAGATGCGATCATATCACCAGGCGGACGGCGACATCAGAGGCCAAGACCACCAGTACCAAGTGCTTATACACTGCTTTTATACTACTTACCTGTGGTGAGTAGGTTTTCAATTTTAGATCAGGCAGAGCAAAGAACGGAACTGCTGGACATTGTTCCAAATTATATGAGTGTGGATAGTGCCTAGGCACCAGTCCATCAATTATTTTATTATAATCAATGTATGTTCATTAATTGTTATCCATGGTTTTTAACCACGTTATTTTAATAATAAATTGCTCCTTCTTTGTAAACATCCGGTCATCCCTTGGGTAATACACTATTGCAGGTCCCCTGCATGTCTTGTCTTTTTCTTTCTCCTTTTCCTGAGGTCATTGTTCATCAGAAGAAATCATAAACCCACTCATCTCAACCTCACCTCAGCGCCAGAAAAGATTTCTTTCCAGCCTTCAATCCATCTCTGGGTAGAAGATACCAGAATAATCTTTTAAAGGCAGCTCCAGGACTACCTATTGGACTCTTTATCAAAGGTTTTTTATTAGCCATCATTGTACTTGCACAAACGCTGAGTACACACAAATTATTTTACCTACTAAAGTCTAATCTGGCCTTTCTATTCTTGAGGCTTATGAATGGTTTGCATCTTGTGGTGAACCCTCTGTATTTGCACTCATGAAGTCTTCTCTTTAAGGTAGACTAGGATAATGATATGCCTACCTCCTGCAGAGTGTTCTTCACTTGGATGGATGTTGTGAAGGGGTTTTTCTTTCCATTGAAAGGATCCTACAATCATCCACCACTGTTGTCTTCCGTGGACATCCAGGCCTTTTTGTGTTGCAGAGCTCACCAGTGCGTTCTTTTTTTCTCAGAATGTACCAAACTATTGATTTTGACACTCCTAATGTTCCTGCTATCTCTCTGATGGATTTTCTTTTTGCAGGCTAAGGATGCTCTGTTTCACTTGCATTGAGAGCTCCTTTGACTGCATGTTGTGGGTTCACAGCAACAGCTTCCAAATGCAAATGCCACACCTGGAATCAACTCCAGACCTTTAACCTGCTTAATTAATGAAGAAATAGCCCACACCTGTCCATGAAACAGCTTTTGAGTCAATTGTCCAATTACTTTTGGTCTCTTAAAAAAGAGGCGCTACATATTAAAGAGATGTAATTCCTAAACCCTTCTTCCAATTTCGATGTGAATACCCTCAAATTAAAGCTGAAAGACAGCACTTTAAGCCAATATTCATTATTTAATTGTAACTTGAATTTATTTTGGTACATAGCCGAAATAACAAAACCTGTATCAGTGTCCAATTATTTCCGGACCTAACTGTAGTTGTGTGTATTTGTGATTTTAAAAATTTATACCAGGAGGTAGATTGAGCACGCTATTATACTAGCAACTTCAGTACATACATATTTTACATTTTTCTGTATGAACTAATTCATACCCAGTCACTCATGGGTTAACAAAAGTACTATATCACACTTCAAACCCTTATGCACTACTCTGCATTCTAATGACAGCTGTTGTCACAGCATGTACACTATTTGTGTCCCTTGGACACAAGACTAATGATTTTTAATCTCTTGTCTGAGTTTTTAATTTTTCTGCAATACGATATTTGTCAGCATTATCACGATGAGTATAATGACAGCACTAGCAGCATCACAGGATCCTATTGGTTCTGGTCGGAACATGACTCACTAGATTCCGATTGTAGTAGGGTTGCGATGGCAACAAGTGACGCTACTTAAGACAAATTACACTCATTCTACCCTGACAAAGCTCCATTCGGGAGGGAAACGCATTGAGCGTAAGACGCTGTGACGTTATTCCAGGAGGAGTATCAGACGCTGGGCTCTCTTTGCAAGGTCGTAGCCATTTGTTAAACTGCACTGCAGTGTGTTCTATAGCTTCAGTGATTGTAACAACAAATGGTGTAATATTGTGACATGTGGCAAAGTTATTATACAAAGACATTACTTTACTGACTACTGCAATAGGGTTAACATACATAACATTTTAAATGCCAGGGAAATTGTTTCCAACATGGTGACGTTCGTTTGTCTATTAATGTAAAGGCATTTAGCCCATTGTCTGTTGCAACACTATTACCTTACAAATGATCTTAATTGCCAAATACTGTATATCCATTTGGTCGCTTAATTCTTAGGCATTTCAGGCATGCCGTTAGAGACATTGCTTTGCAACATTGTGAACTAGTAGTGTCAATATACACAGAAATAATCCAACATACCAGTTACTAACAATTGTGAGAATTATATTTTATATACTATACGAATTTATGCCTCCCACAGACTAAGGGGGTTATGCACAAAGTAGTGGTAAGTGTTTTTAAGTTAGATAAATGCCTTTATTTCTCAATATTGCGTGCAGCGCGATTCACAAAGCAGTGATAACACTGCAGTATCGCGCTTAAAAGGCTTTTTATCATCAAAACACTGTCATTGCTAAAAAAATTGCAACATAAATTGCGCCATAAAGCATTTATCTCACTTAAAAACAATTATCATTGCTTTGTGCATAACCCTCTAGGTATCAATTTAGAATAGGAGAACAATTAGGCAGTGATGTTAGAGCTGCACTGTGCTACTCATGGCTTTTATTTTTAGCTAGCTTTATAGATCAGAGTGGGATAGACTGTATGTTCAACTATCGGTACACAGGCTCTATAGATGTTCTGATAAATCCATATCAATTGTTGGTGGGATATGTGGTATGCTGTGTTTTTGATCAATATTTCATTATGCATACAGTACTAGTTCTAATCAACACACTGAACTATATTTTTGCATGATTTATATATAATAAATATGATGGGACAATTGACACTGAGGTTCAGTGGTGTTTCCCATTGCAAAGCAATTATCAGCATCCTCTATCTACCTCCTGGTATAACATTTTAAAATCAAAAATACACACAACTACATATGATAATTTTCTTTGCATGTGTAGACTTATATTAATTGTGGAAATATTAAATGTTACGTTGTAATTGCCCAGGTGTGCACCAACAGCGTGCTTCTTGTTAGAGAAATAGCAGGTTCACACCAACAATATCTCTATTTTTGAAAATACATAATAATAATAATCAGTACATCCGAAATCCGAGCCCTATAAACATATGAATTAATCCACCCTTGCTATTGCTGCTGATGAGATAGAGAGTGCAAGTTGAACTGGCATTACAGTTGAGATGAAAAGGCTTAAGAAAAGAAGAGAAAGTATGTCAGGATTGGAAATGTGACAGGATGGAGATAAGACAAAATCGTAGCCTTAGGGCGGCAATCATACTTTTGAATCCTGCCCCATGAACAGTAGCTTTACACAATGTAATCTATCTCACACCATAATTTGTGGTGACAGCTTTCTAAACTCACTGTTATTGTTTAATATTACAAGGGACACATTTACTCCTTTAATGTATAACATTGCTTCTAAGGCAGTATACTGTGTTCGCTTTGTTTAATAGCTTAGGGGGTAATAATATATCTGCCAAACTAGTAATTTGGGCTGAAAATATCCATAGACTTCAATCGGTATTTTCGTCCAAAAACAGCATGAACGTCTACTTCAGTAAATATAGAATAAGACCCCTAATCCTGCATTTATTCTGCAGGGGAATAGCTCCCTTTCTCAAACCCAGAGCATCTTTTCTGACTGACGTACTGGAATGATGCAGCTGTCTGGTTAGATCTGGTGCATGTAGCCTAAGGGGGTTATATATCAAAGGGGTCTCTGTACTAAGTGTTGCAAATTGAATTTTAGTCATTAAACTGATGCAAGAAAAACACAAACTACTGTATCTGTGCTATACTAACCTTCTTTTTTTCATTGTCCGTGGTAAGCATTAACCATTTTACTCAGGTACACATGAGTTAAAAGAGGTGCAGCAGCAGTTATACCTATAATGTATATATAGTATGTATATGACTAAAATTATTTTGTATGTTTGTGTAAAAAAAATGTATGTCAAGTTAAATCTGACGTAAATCTTACAAAGTTTATTTTTATTGTTGGTGCAGAATTAGAAGTGCTTAAGTTGCTATGTATCAACAAAGCATTTTTTTGACGTAGCATATTTCTTTATATACTGCTGCGGCACAGTTTATTCGAGCATTTGCCCGTTCTGTGCCACAGCAGTAGCCTGGCGCGCGCCCGAGAGTGACGGGCGCACGCCGAAGCAGCGGAAGAGCGCCCTCCGATCGGGGCGCTCTCCCTACCGCTGCCGGGTCCGCCGGGTCCCCCGGAACCCCCTGCCGCTGTCCCGCGATCGCGGGACACCAGGGCTCCCTCGGGGAGCCCCTGGACGCGCGTGCAGGGGGCGCACGCTCCCGATGACGCGTGACCGCGCGTCTATGACGCGCGGCACGCCGAGGGGCGGCCACTAGCAAGCCGGGAGATTTCCCGGCTTGCGGTACCGACCACACTTCAATAAAGTGTGTCGGTAGTGTACAATAAAATAACAAAATACCACAAGAGAATGTCCTGCTACAGGAGAAAACTACAAGTATGTAACCCCCTTTGGGTTACTAAAGGTATACAAGGGGTTAATGTCTGGTGAGTTCTTGCAAAGCAATAACCTTTAAAATATTGTTGCAACTCAGCCAACTGAAGACTAAGCCCCACCCCTATTCTAGAAAGAGCTCACCTCTGTTTTGCCCAGTAACAAGGGTGGGGTGATATGGTGAGGAGCCGAACCACTCCCAGGTAACTATGGTGACCTGCGAGGTCACTAGGTGGTATAAATATGGAGTATAGGGGTTTGGGCCTCAGATCCTAGGAGGACCACAGGAGTGCCCCAACAAGACCAGGAGCACTCCAGAAGAAACATGAGGGGTCTCAACTGTCTGTGTGTAGTCCTACTCTAGTAAGTGTGTAAATTTGTTTAAGATGTGGTCACTTTTATTGTTTTGCTATTTAGGGAAAGTGCCCAATATTAGATAGGGCCACCTAATGATCTGATGGCAAGGTCATAACAGTACACTGAAGGAGTGTGTGTGTGGCAGGTTCACAGAGTGGGATCCAGAATCCAGGGTTCCCCAGAACTGTCACTATTAAGGTTGCTCTAAGGCCAACTTTGGAATAGGAAAACACACCAGGTTACTAAGGAAGACAGCTAGGAGATTGTATTGATGATGGTAGATGGGAACAATGATGGAATTGCACCCTCAGCCGATGTCTATAGAAGTGCCTGCAAATTACTCCAAGTTCAGAAATGGTTATGGAAATGTATGTTCCCTTGACAATGTACAACATGAAGTGATGTAAGACGTGTTTACCTCACTGTAGAGATGTCTGGATTCCAGGGAAGAGAATTGTAAGTGTGAAAGACTTTTATGTAAATAAAGCCTGTCCTGTTTGTATAATAAAATTCCTGGCGTCTTTCACACTGAGAGCTTACAATACCAGCCAGCTGAATGCAAGCTCCCTAAGAAGGTAAAGAGAGTCTATGTCACCACATCTACACGACCTCATACTAGCACTCCATAGGAGACGGGCAAGGAGGAGTTACAAGTAAATCTAAGGATCTTTGTTATCCACAGTGTTTCCTAACTATATAGCCAATTGTAAGGTACCTTAGATCAGATAAGGTAACAGTGCTAAAAGGGATTTCAATCCGGCGACAGAAAAGGACCTGTGATGAGCACTCAGATCCTACATATAAAAATAGTTGCATGGTCTCCACATATTAATAAAACATAACGTTAATGAACAAATTCAAATAAAAAGACCAGTTCCCATTATGTACTAAAGCAACAACATAATCAAAAGAAAATTCACTCCTGAGAAGCGTATAAGAGATCTCATACCATGCCTCATACATGTGTATGGACCAGAGTGCAATATAATGTATCAATAACAGGCTGCCAATAGCATCTCAATGGGTAAAATTCACAGAGATATAAAGAGATGAATGGACCTCCATATCAGTCTCTAGTCTCCTGCCACATCCAAATGGATGTGTTCCTGTATATCATCTATCAATTAAAGTAAGTAAAAAGAAGCAGAATCACTGTATTCCTATTCGCATACCGAGTAGGGGGTGTGTGATGTCCCTATGTATTGTGTAATCAATACTTTTTACCAGTTTCACCTGATTGCTGAACTGATTGTTCTTACGTCACATCAGCATGTAACACAATTAGGGAAAACAACACAGTTACACAACATTAAACAACATAGAAAGCTGTCTCCTACTGGAAAAGTAATTTTAATTAAAGAAAACTCATGTTTTCATACTGTATACTGCTGTGGCCAGCTTAATTCTAACATTTGCCCGTAATTTTCCGGGGCTTTTTTCAGCTGACACCGAACTTGGCTGCGCGCCAGCCGCATCTTTCCTTCCTCCCTTCCTCTGGTCCGCAACCCCCTGGCTGCCTCCGCCTCTGCTTCCCCTGCTTCCCCGTCACGGATCCCCTGTACCCAACACGTCACGGATGCCTTCGGGATGCCGGCGAACCGTGGCACTCGTGACCGGCTCACCAACGGAGGCACCAGTAACGCGCGGCCACGCGGCACACATCGGGGAAAAAAAAAACAGCCACGCCAGCACGTGGTTTTAAATTACCCGTGGTGGCGGCCGCTTTACACTCAGGGCTGCCGCCACTGTAGATATAGTATTGATAAATGATAAAGGGACGCAAAATCGCCAATAGTTTAATTTGATTGAATGCACATTAAAACATAAAGGTAAGCACTGCACTTACAAACGACAGATGTAACGGTGCTGATTCATGGGGATGTAAGGAGTGAAGTCATCTCTGCTGCACTCTGGGCCCTGACCAAGAGTGGCAGTATAGAAGCTCCACACGAGGTTCTACAATGGAGAAACTCCTTAAATCCCCATGACTGAGCGCTGTTACATTTGTCGTTTGTAAGTGCAATGCTTACCTTTATGTTTTCATTTCCATTGAATTGAATTGGCATTTTTACTCTGCTCTTTTATCTTTGTATGTTTCTCTAGTCTAGAGGAATGAAGCTCATCTACAAAGAAGCTGTATACGCCTGTAACAGAGACGTCGGTGCTGCCCAGGAATTGAGCCCAGACGAACTTGGATCATACACCTTCACCTCTATTTTTGGAACAACAGTTAACACATACTTTGGTGACTTTATATTTATTTACTTATTCTGTTTTTTTAGTTAATTTTTTGTGTTATATACCTATTCACTCCATTAGAGTATTTTAGCCCAATTAGAGATATTGTTGTTGCCCACATATACAGTAGCAATGAATAGTGAAATGTTCCTGATATAAGTAGACATACACAATTTTAGCAAGCTCAAAATCCAGACACACGGTATTATACATGTACACTGTATATTAGATTATGTAAATCGGAGTGCTACTAGCAAAGTGAGCTCACATACAGATGCAGCGGCTGTTATTGAAACACTTCAAGCGGTGTATGCCTCGGAATACCCATGTGATGGCGCGGGATTTCTTCCCACCGTACCGCCTTAAGACACGAGTGCAGAAAATGGCATTTTAGTATTCTGGGTTTTAAACACCTGAAATTGACACAGTAGCACAGTAGCACAGTACTGTACACATTACAATTCATTCATTTCATTGCATTTAATTGCACACAATCCATGAAATTCAAACAAAGCAACCGCGATAAACACAGGTGCCTGGGGCGATTAGCGGCACGCACACGAACACGGCGCCGTAATTTGTTCGAATAACGGCTGCTGCATCTGTATTAAACAGCAAACATGCCTCAGTAGATAAAAATACCTTAAATACATTGTATACTGTTATTCACACAACATAATTAAATTGTTATAATATTTTTCACTATTGGTGGTGGTTTTATTGCTATCTTCACACTTTCTGAAGTGCACTATTCTTGTTTCTTCAATTTGTAGGGTGACTTGTCGTGCTGCACTCCTTTGCTGTATAGTACTGCATATAAGAGGTTCTCTATGCTGGTGCTGGCTTGGGAAAGTGGCAGGGAACTCACGATCGCCATAAATTCAAATCGTGACAAGAAGTATAATCTCCCAATCCCCGCACATTCACATTACTCCAACAACAGAGGTTTAGTTTAAATCATGTTTCACTTTTTATTGCAGATATCCTGTGAAATTTGCAATAAAAAGAGAAACATGATTTAAACCTAACCTCTGTTGTTGGTGTAATGTCAGTGCATGGAGATTGGGAGATTATACTTCCTGTGTGTTTTTTTTAATACTGCATGTTTTAAATTTTCTTTAAGGGGGTTGTTTATCAACTTCAGCTATAAAGCTGGTGCAAGAAAGATTACCAGATATATCAAAGCAAAAATGTAATTGATTCTCTGATACTTTTGTGCTACAGATGTAGACTGTTTGTGTCAAGGATTTTCCTGACTCGAGCCTGTCCCTTATGTGAAATTTCCCAAGAAAGTTACGTGAGTTATCCGCGATTTAACCTGGGTGAAGTGAGACCTGAAAGTGGGCAGAAATTCGATATGTGGCGTTATATGCAATACCAGTTAGAATCTCAAGTTGGGGATTGCGAGTTATTGTGTCCGCTCCCGTCTAGCTGTAGGAAAAACATGCTGACAAGGGCTATGCTGAATGTGTACTGCATGCTACATGCTGACAAGGGCTGGACAACCTTAGTACTTTATGTACAGTAATACTGTAAGTGCATTCAATTAATTGCAAAATAGTAAAAACGTCTTAAAACAATGAAACCAGTGAACACTTTATACATGCTGACAAGGGCTAGGTTGAGTGACACACCCTTTACTGCATGTTACATGAGGACAAGGGCTGGCATGTGTAATGAATGTTACATGTTGACAAGGGCTAGGTTGAGTGAAACTCACTGTACTCCATGTTACATGCTGACAAGCACTAGGTTGAGTGACACTCACTGTACTGCAGGTTATATGCTGACAAGCACTAGGTTGAGTGACACTCACTGTACTCCATGTTACATGCTGACAAGCACTAGGTTGAGTGACACTCACTGTACTGCTTGTTACATGAGGACAAGGGCTTTGCTGAATGTGTACTGCATGTTACATGCTGACAAGGGCAAGAAAACCTTAGTACTTTATGTACAGTACTACTGTAAGTGTATTAAATGTACTGCTAAAGAGTAAAAACGTCTTAAAACAATGAAACCAGTGAACACTTTATAAAACAAAACTTATTTTTTATTAGATGAAAAAAATCCCAGTACATTTTTTGTTGATTATTGTGAAATTAATTAAACAAAGGTTTGTCCCGGTAGCCGTGGGTGTTCCAAGGAAGATGCCGTTTATTCCTTAAAAAGGCATTTATGTTGTCATTCACAGCTCGGAAAAGAATCGGGGTCATAATGTAATGCCTTTTAATTTTGTCCATACAGTAAAATTTCTGCGCAAATTTGAAGGCAGCGCTTTCTTGCCCCTATTGCCATCATAATTAACCACCTTAAACCACTGAAGATAAAGCTTATGGTGTTTCATAATGAGAAGGGCTAGTATGGTCACTTTTCCTGTGCTTCTCACAAAATATTTTCCCCATACGCTCTGCAGGTGGTCTCTTAGCGTTATGTCTGGGATTGTGTCCGGATCGAGTGGCATTTGAAGGTGTACTCTCCTGGGTGCTGCGGGTCGTGTCGCAGGTGTGCTTAATTCACTGGGCGAGGATAGATGGTCTGTGGGGCTTCACATTTGCAGCAGTACACAACTGGGTGCAGCGGGTATTTGTGGAAGAGTTTTTAATTGTGTATAAACTTAACTATACTACTCTATGGGCCTTGCGCTTTTTTCTTTTTTGTTTCCCCTGTCTCTAGTTTCTTCTGGTTCCGAGGTTGGTTCCAGATGCAAAGAAGCTGCATACCCATATTTTTCGTGACTGGACTCTATATATGTGGGAACACGATTTAGGACATTCTTCAAAGTATCAAGTATTAATTAATGTTTTCTTTTTTATAGTTATTGTTCCTTATTATTGTGTTAATCCCATCCTTTATATGTGACAAATGTATGTACAGTATATGTATATTAATTTTGTTAGTAAGAGCGCTGGTGGATACATTGGAGGATAGAGGGGCCATTACCCATCTAGTCCCTTATTGTGTCTAACTTACTCAAACTATTTGTGAAAGAGGTGTGCTTCTGTCAGTGGGTGAGGGTAGAGTGTCTGATAGGATGCTTTCCTCTGGTGGTGTGCATTGTCTTGGCGGCGTGCAGGCCAATTCAGGTGAAGAAGAGGCAGGTGATGGATGGCATTTCTCCAGGTCACCCTCCTGCTCCTGCGTCTGACATACAGGGGGAGGGACAAAAACAAAATAATAGAGCCCAGCAATGTCATTGTCAATGTTGCCCAAGCCCCTCTCCATCACGTCCATTTTCTCCAAAAGTTTATCCAACTTTGCCTCCATTCTTTCCCTGTATTACTGTGTTGTGTTACAAATTCTTCTCTAGTCACTTAAAGATTCCAGTATGCAAGCTACGGAACTTGGGCTCACAAAAGGTGTGAGGGTGGAATTGTGTTCTCTCTCTAAGAGGCTGGGTGCTTCAGTTGTCAGAGGGACATCTGGTTGTGCATCAGTGCAACAGGGGACGTCTGGTTCAGCTTCTGTTGTCAGTGGGTCTTCTGCTTGTTCATCAGTGTGAAAGGGGATGTCTGGTTCGGCTTCTGTTGCAAAGATTAAAGTTAAAAAGAGGATTCACTCGGTCACAACAGAGTCTGTATAGGCAATCTAAATGTATATTATTGAAACAGGATACTGTCCTGTGCTCAGGTTTGCAGTCTAAGCACCCGTAAGTGTCAATGTGCGCCAAATGAGACCTCTTTCCCTTGTCCCTCATTTCCTGTAACAATTTTTGGGACATTTATGTAGAAATAAAAAATGTTTATTTAACTTCAGTTGTGCGACAAATACGTATGCACACTTGTAATTGCTCATATTTTGGTCCGATTGTAGTGTGGCAAAGAGGCTTGTGGATGATATCAGCAATTGAAATGATGAACGTTTTGCTGCCGCAGTTATAGAAGTTCTGCAGCAGGATCATAACCTGACAATGTCCGAGTCCAGCATCAGGAGAATGAGACGTGAATTGAGCTGGAAGTACAGATGTGTCAAGTAGAGTGTTTTGCTGCAATATTGTATAATTCAAAGTGTTGTTGTTCAGTATGCACATGTGCGAGTTAACAGTACCTGTGCAATTCTATCTTGTCATTACAGAGTGTTCCCAATGATAAGGGAGCCCAACAAGATTGAGTTCAGCAAGCACAAGCTTGGATCAATAGTGGGGAAACTTTTGACAATGTAATATTTTCAGATGAGACGTCAGTTGCCCTAGAAAGATTTGCCAATATTGCCTTTTACAAAAAAAAACATCTATCCCTGAAGCCACGTCCAAAGCACCCACTCAAGGTCCATATGTGGGGTGCTATCTTTAGACTAGGACCAGGGTCCATAATAATATTTTACGGTGATTCTCAGTTTATCATTTACGGTAATTAATTTTAATGTGCTGTAATAATGTACTGTATGACATTATATCCCTTTTTCTGTACAGGAATCATAGATAAAAAAATTCCAGAAGAGATTATAGACTCCATAGCTGACCATATTCAGTCTCAGTTCCCATCTGGTCATCAGTTCTTCCAGGATAATGACCCAAAACATAGTGCCTCCCTTAACCATATCCACTCACACAGAATTAACTGGGTGTGACGGTGACGGGGTAACCAGGCCATCAATAAAGGTATCAATCAAAGGTATTATGCCCGGCTGGTTACCTCTGATCCATATTTGGGGTTTTAGATTGTCAGCTCTTGAACCTGTTTATTGTAACTGCAATGTATGTAATTGTGCAGCAATAAAGAATTTTCTGTGTTTTATCTTTCCAGTTGTGGGGGTTTTACGGGGAAAGTATTGTCAGAATGTGTCTAGGTAGCGGGGTTCCAGACTTGCTGGATACCCCAAAATGTACCCGGAATTCAGGTCGAATTCTCTGATACATTGAGGCACATTGCTCCGGCAAAATCTCTCCTTGAAAAAGCTTGCGCGACTCACCGCTAGGATTCCCTGCTTCAGCACTGACCAAGGTAAAAGGTAAATGTAAATGGGGCATAGGGATGTGTGGAATCCCTGAAATGGTAACGGGGTCCCTAGCATAAGGAGGGATGCCCAGTTAATAAATACACAGATACCCAACAAGCTCTGAGAAACCCCAAACATTACCTCATAATATACAGCTGTGTGAAAAAGAAAGTACACCCTCATTGAATTCTATGGTTTTACATATCAGGACATTATTACAATCATCTGTTCCTTAGCAGGTCTAAAAATTAGGTAAATACAACCTCAGATGAACAACAACACATGACATATTACACCGTGTCATGATTTATTTAACAAAAATACAGTCAAAATGGAGAAGACATGTGTGAAAAACTAATTACACCCTTACTTCTTCCATAGGAATAAAGATGCTAAGTAGCAGACAGGTGCTGCTAATCAAACGCCTTTGATTAATTGATCATCAGCAAGTGTGACCATCTCTATAAAAGCCAAAGTTTTAGCAGTTTGCTGGTCTGGAGCATTCAGGTGTGTGTTAACACAATGTCAAGGAGGAAAGACATCAGCAATTATCTTAGAGAAGCAATTGTTGCTGCCCATCAATCTGGGAAGGGTTATAAGGCCATTTCCAAACAATTTAAAGTCCATCATTCTATAGTGAGAAAGATTATTCAAAAGTGGAAAACATATAAGACAGTTGCCAATCTTTCTAGGAGTGGACGTCACAGTAAATTCACCCCAAGGTCAGACCGTGCAATGGTAGTCTCAGAAAGGCATATAATAGAGCCGCGAATACAACACGGACACAGCTTTTGGCCAATACGTCCCTAAAAAACTCTGCCAATGAATGCAAACCCATTCGATTTATAGGAGCATTCAATGATCAATGGGGTACTATTTATTGCATTTTTAATAGACATTGGCATATTCTATTGGATGATGAAGATTTACGAAGGGTCTTACTACCTACTCCTAAACTTACAAGTAGAAGAAGCCGTAATCTTAAAGATATTCTGGTGAGAAGTCACTACCAGATAAAATCACAGAGAACATGGCTTGACCACAAACCAACTGGTTCATACGCCTGCGGTCGATGTAAGGCATGTAGGTATGTAGGTATGTGCCTAAAAGAACTGAATTTATGGACTTCACACAACAACAGACATTTAAGATCAAGGAGTTCATAAATTGTGTTACTGAGAGGGTCATATACTTGATTGTTTGCCCCCGCGGGAAACTATATGTTGGCAAAACCTTTAGACAGTTAAAAAGAGGATCCTTGAACACCTGGGATCAATACGGAATGCCACAGATACTCCAGTAGCACGACATATGGTGAATGAACACAATGGAGACAGTGAACAATTAGTCTTTATTGGCATTGAGCATATACCTTGGGGCCCAAGGAAAGGTGACTGGGACAAGAAACTTTTGCAGACAGAATGTAAATGGATTTACACACTTAAAACTCTCAATCCCATGGGACTGAATGAGGGTTACATCTACACTTCATTTTTGTGAACCTAGATATACATCACATTACATATCTGTGTTTTCTAAGGGGGATCCAGGTATACAGCTTAATCCTAGATGTCCGTTTTGACCTAAGGGGCAGACAGCTCAGGTTAGATCATTCCTACACTATAATATCTGTGTGACTACATAATGAGCGATTTCCAATTCTCATGCATATTAGCTCAAAAGGAGATTGGTTGAAGTGTTGGTGACCCTCATTCGCACCCAGGTCTTTCTGCATAAATATTTTCTGGTTTACATCATCATACATTCAATGTTTGTCCACAGTCACCTAGTACTAGGGTCCATTTACTTAATAACTGTGTCTGGATCAATGACTATATACATCATGGGACAGGTGTACAGTTCCCTCCTTCTATACCTCACCTGTGATTCATTATGAAATTAATTATTACATTAATACTGTGTGCGTAGCACACTTTGGCTGTACTTCACCTTAATTGGTGAGTAAGTACATTTTAAATGAACCGCCCACCAATGGGTATATAATACACTGGCTCTAACCCAGTTGTCACCTCCCACCTTGAGAAAGCGCCAGTCCCAAAGCGCGAAACGTATGTCGGGTATGACGTCATCGCGTTGACGTCGTGGAGGTCACGGGTGAGATTGTTCCGGCTTACTAGGGAGCGTATGGGTGGCGGGTGCCTGTAGCATTGATTCAATATGCACATAAAGTACTGTAATTGAGACCTATATTATGACCACACGGGTACTAGCTACGACCACATAGGATATCATTCCACACTATTAATAGCTTTGTGACTATTGTGACATTTTGTGATACATTGTTGTGTGACTGTGTGCCTGGTTATTTTGTACCCTTATATCTGGGTCTGTGAGATATACGCTATAACAAGTTAGGTCCACAGTGACACTGAGGCTGTGGGCACATGTTCTTGTATATTGCCATAGGTCTCATTATTAGTATTGCACTATATAAGATCTGATACTTTCTGCATCACTATATGTATATCTGTATACTATATTATACAACCACCCACTACCTACATGCTAAGCGAGGATTATCTGCTAGTGATATCATAACTACCCCTATATCTGAATACCAACTAAAGGATTCAAATAAATATCCATATTTGGTATCATATACCATCCTCCCTAGTGAGTTATTTGTATGGAACGTCTTAGTACCTATCACTAGGGACTACATGTATAGCTACTTGGAGATTACTCTTTGTTCCCTGTGGAAGCTACTACACCACCCATTTAAATTGATTTTTATGTGTTTGCGCCGTTGTTTAAGGTTTAATAAAATTTCTTATTTTCGACCTAATCAGGTTTTTAGTGGTTACTGTCCTCCCACAGTGTTGGGAGCAGCTAATTTATGTACTTATATAGCCAATCTAACATTATGTTGGGTAGCATTTAACCCCCTGTATTTCAGCAGTTATAGAGTGCAACCATTGGGGATCTTTGGGAGACCTTGTGATCTTCTAGTTTGTGTTTATGCATTACCTCATCCCTATGCACCAGCTTTATTCTAACTAATTATTTAGTATATTATTCTATTTTTGGAGAGCGGACTACCATAAGTTAAGTTACAGACCGTGCAATGCTCAGAGAAATTGCAAAAAAACAAAGAGTTACATCTCAGACTCTACAGGCCTCAGTTAGCATGTTAAATGTTAACGTTCATGACAATACAATTAGAAAAAGACTGAACAAGTATGGTTTGTTTGGAAGGGTTGCCAGGAGAAAGCCTCTTCTCTCTAAAAAGAACATGGCAGCACGGCTTAGGTTTGCAAAGTTGCATCTGAACAAACCACAAGGCTTCTAAAACAATGTCCTTTGGACAGAGGATACCAAAGTGGAGATGTTTGGCCATAATGCACAGCGCCACATTTGGCGAAAACCAAACACAGCATATCTGCACAAACACCTCATGCCAACTGTCACGCACGGTGGTGGTAGGGTGATGATTTGGGCTTGTTTTGCAGCCACAGGACCTGGGAACCTTGCAGTCATTAAGTCTAATAGAAAAAACAGAGAGAGGTAGAACCCCAAGGAGAGCACTCTACCAATGTGTAGCCAAAATGTATCAGAACCTAGTAAGGTGGGTGAGTAATGAATTAATTAAAACCAGAAACTTTAATTGAGTCTTAACTCTAAATATAAAATAATATGGGGAACACTATAGGTCAAGTAATATACTAATGATAGCCAGTGTACAGTGAATTAATATTAAAAATGAGCAAAGCAGACCACAATAAACTCTGCACTGTAAACCCAGAGTCTGGGATATGGCCGCACGATAACACTAGTGGTGTAGAGTAGATCCAAAGGATGGTTATAGGTCAAAACAGGTAACGGTAAGTGTCTAGTTTGTACTATGTCGTATGGCATAAATCAGCATGTCGATATCAACGCTGACTGTAGCAGTATACAGGTATAGCTGGTTAATTGTACAGGTTAGTGGTATTGTACCTATATCAGTAACACAGCACACAGAGTCAGTCATCTGTGTAAATAATGCCAAAAGCCGTGCCTGTTGGTGGTGGATCTCTATGTACAAAAGCCACTTGATGTTAGTATGGTGCGTGAGTATTGTACACACAAGTTAGTGGTATTGTACCTATATCGCTAGCACAGCCCACAGAGTCAGTTATCTGTGTAAACAATGCCAAAAAGCCGTGCCTGTTTATGGTGGTTCTCTGTAAGTATAAGCCACCTGGTGTTAGTGCGGTGCGTGAGTGTTGTACACACACATACACGTAGCAGTATACAGGTATAGCTGGTTACTTGTACAGGTTGGTGGTATTGTACCTATATCAGTAACACAGCACACAGAGTCAGTTTATCTGTGTAATTAATGCCAAAAGCCATGCCTGTTGGTGGTGGATCTCTATGTACAAAAACCACTGATGTTAGTATGGTGCGTGAGTATTGTACACACAAGTTAGTGGTATTGTGCCTATATCGGTAACACAGCCCACAGAGTCAGTTATCTGTGTAAACAATGCCAAAAGCCGTGCCTGTTCATGGTGGTTCTCTATATGTATAAGCCACTTGGTGTTAGTGCGGTGCGTGAGTGTTGTACACACACATACACACCATATCAGTGTCAGTATTAATCTAAAACAGTGCACAAGTAGTGCCTGTTAACATGGATTGTGGTAGATTCGCGAAATTCATACACTCACACACATGTCAGAGAATATATTGACTGAATCAGTATTAATCTAAAACAGTGCACAAGTAGTGCCTGTTAACATGTAGTGGAATCACGCAATGCTTAGCTCATAACACACCAGACATACCTCCTATGTGGGGGGCTGGGCGCCTTTGGCAGCATGCCAGGAGCTCTCTGGTATCAGGGAAAAGGGAGACCAAAAAGCGCACCAGCACAAACGGAGCAGGAAAAAACCAGAACAAAAAAATAATTAAAAGGGCACTTTAATGTGGCAAAAGACCCATCCAATGCATTTCGAACGTCGCAGCGTCCTTGAAAAAGAACGCTGCGACGTTCGAAATGCATTGGATGGGTCTTTTGCCACATTAAAGTGCCCTTTTAATTATTTTTTTGTTCTGGTTTTTTCCTGCTCCGTTTGTGCTGGTGCGCTTTTTGGTCTCCCTTTTCCCTGTATTGCATTGAGTAGCTGCACAGCTTGCCTGCCTGCCCTACCAGGATGTGAGTATTTGCATATTTTTCAGGGGAACCTGCCAATGAGACATATGGTGAGTGGGTTGCACCACACACCACCTGTCTTCAGGAGGATAGTACCCATTATATGACACAATAGGTACTATATCAATTGTTAGTACCCTGGTACAGTGGTCTGGCTTATTATCATTTTGAGATATACCTGCATTTGAGCGCTTCAGCTATTTTCCATATTGCTCTCTGGTATCAGCCTCGGTGCGTCTGGTGATAGCTAAAAGTTAAGTTGATACCATCGGTAGCACAGCCATGTAGCTGAAGCTACTGGGTGCAGGAGGCGCTCCGACCGCCAGCGCATATCCCGCCCCTTTGACGCGATGACGTCATAGTCTACCATGAACTCCTCTGTATACCAAAGTATTCTAGAGTCAAATGTGAGGCCATCTGTCCGACAGCTAAAGCTTGGCCGAAATTGGGTCATGCAACAGGACAATGATCCCAAGCACGCCAGCAAATCTACAACAGAATGGCTGAAAAAGAAAAGACTCAAGGTGTTGCAATGTCCCAATCAAAGTCCAGACCTCAACCCAATTGAAATGCTGTGGCAGGACCTTAAGAGAGCTGTGCATAAACAAATGTCCGCAAACCTCAATGAACTGAAGCAACGGTGTAAAGAAGAGTGGACCAAAATTCCTCCACAACGATGTGACAGACTGAAAGTCATACAGAAAACGATTACTTCGAGTTATTGCTGATGATGGTGGGATTTAGAAATGTATTCATTTTGTTTTTTAAAAAGCGGGCTTGGGGGCGGGACTGGGGGCGGGACTAGGGGCGGGACTAGTGGCGGGGCTAGGTGGCGAGTAGATTTTTTTGTTCGGCGAGTAGATTTTTGGGTGATTTGTTGACCACTTTTTGTATATATATATATATATATATATATATATATATATATATATATATATATTTGTTTGTGCGTGTGTGTGTGAAAACGTGTGGTATTCTATTATTCAGTCCTTCAGTACTGTTGTGAGAAATTAAACCCATGTAACATTCTCTCCTAATTTGTTTTACTTCGCAATTGAATTGTTATCTTGTTTTGATGGCTAATCCTGTCTTGGTAATGGGTGTCGGTTGCGGGATGGTGCTTAATTTTATGCGTGCGTGCAAAGTAATGTACAGTATGCAGTGTTACAAACCTCACATTTTGTTGTCTCGGGTACGGGGGGGTGAGTTTGGCTGGCTGGCAATGGGGGTTGGTGATTTGTGGATGTCATTTAATTGTGTATACAGTATGCAGAGTAGTCTAAAGAGGTTCAAGAACTGTAGGCATCACGGACGGAGACACAGTGGAGGCTATGCACAGCGTGATCCATTAACCGTAACATCAAAAAAAAGGTGGAGCACCGACAATGCAATAAACTAACACATACATATATATATATATATATATATTGTGACAGAAACCAGGGGATGGTAATAAATTCCGTATATAGGGCTCCCAGGATACTAGACAGTTTCTATCCTGTTTGGCCTGGGAGTGCAGCCTTATAATACATACACTCCATCCCACAGTTTGGCAAGCGCTGGAACTGAGGGATGAGAGATCCAGACCAGAGTTTGCCTGATTTCTGTCACCTGTCATGCTAATTAGGAATCAGGTATGAAAGACTGATTTCCTGTTTGCTCTGGTCTCCCCACAAGAGCCAGGAGGCTGGAAGGCTGCTGAACTACAGAGGGGAGAAGCCTCTTCCCCAAACAGGTTCAATCTTTCTGTTCATTTGTGTAAGACTGCAAAAGTACCGTGTTTTGATGTTGGAAGTGGAAAAGCCACTTCCAACCCTGAGTCAGGGATATCTAAGTTAAGTTATCGCTCAGGTGAGCAGCTTTTGTTTTGATCTGTTTTCTGTTGTATGCACTGTGGCAGTCTCAGTGCCTGGGACTGAATAAACCAGGCATAGCCTGTTTAAAGGAACAGTACGTGACGCCTCATCATTTAACCTACCCTAAAAGACCGTGTTCTAAACAGTCCCGGACAAACGACGGAGCCCCGGAGTAAGCCGTTTGTCACATATGGTGGAGAATGCGGGCAGAGCACTAGGGGGTCTGCGGGTTGAAGAACTTTGAAAAAAAAAAAAAAAAAAAAAAAAAGTTTTTTTCATCCTCTGCAAACAAGATGGAATACCTGGTGGGTGCACTGGTACGCAATGTCGCTGCCCAGAAAGACACGAATGAAACCCAGCAACAGCTGTTAATAGCCCAGCAAGAAACTAATGCAAACCAGCAGCAGACGAATGCAGCCCAGCAACAGCTGCTAATAGCCCAGCAAGAGATTAATGCCAACCAGCAACAGGTGAATGCCAACCAGCAACAGGCGAATGCAAACCAGCAACAGACGAATGAAGCCCTTCAAAACGCGAATGCAAACCAGCAAGAGACAAACCGCTTGCTGAGAGAGGAGCAACAGCGGTTCGCTCAGGGCTTACAGCAGGAACTCGAGATCCTGAGGGGGACTATCAGTAACCTTCCACTGGCAGTGGCAGCCCCAGTTCCGAAAATGACCAGGGCAAGCCACTACCTTCAGAAGATGGGACCCTCGGATGATGTGGAAGCCTATCTTCTCACGTTTGAACGCACGGCACAGAGAGAGGGATGGCCAGAAGCTGAGTGGGCTGGTCTAATCGCACCCTTCCTAAGCGGCGAACCCCAGAAGGCTTACTTTGATCTAGAGCCAGCCGAAGCTAACGTCTATGCAAAATTGAAGTTCGAGATCCTCGCCCGCCTCGGCGTAACCACGGCTGTTCGCGCCCAAAGGTTTCACGCATGGTCCTTCACGATGGATAAAGCCACCCGAAGCCAGATGTATGACCTCATCCACCTCGCCCGGAAGTGGCTACAACCCGAGATCAACTCAGCCAGCCACATCGTGGAACGGTTGGTCATGGACCAGTTCTTGAGGAAACTTCCCTCTGCCTTACGCCGTTGGGTCAGTCGGAGTGACCCCCACAATGCGGATGAGCTTGTGGCCCTCGTAGAAAGGTACAATGCAGCAGAAGAGCACCCGCAACCCACAGTCGTGGAGCAACCCCACTACCCGAGGTTCCAGGACTCTTCCAGAGACGGTAAAAGGGTACCGGGGTTAAGGGGCGCTGAAGAGCGGCGACCACCTTCACGCAGCACCAGCAACAGTGGTTCGCACACTAAGGGCAATAGCCAACATGGGGAGCCGGGAAAAGGCTCTAAGTGGGACACAGACTATGTACCTAAATGTGTAAATTGTCATGAGAGGGGCCACACAGCAAAAATCTGCCCACTAAATGATGAGCCCATGCAATGCAACAGCGTGGAACCTTATTCGCTGTTGTCCCAATGTATGGGCCCTAGCCCAGAGGACCCCTTGAATAACCATCTGTGGGCATTTGTAAAGGTTAATGGTAAGAGGGTTCGGGCACTTCTTGACTCTGGGAGCATGGTCACACTAGTGTCCGAATACCTCTTGCCCATTAAGAAGAAACAGGGAAACAGTTCACAAAGAGTGGCAATTTGTTGTATACATGGGGATAATCATGAATATTCCACTGTTGATGTTTTTTTTGAAACAGAGTTTGGTTCTTTAGATTTCAAGGTGGGTATTGTACCCAAACTGGCACATGATGTGTTAATAGGGACCGACTTTCCCCATTTTCTAAAAATGTGGTCCCCCGCTCAGAATAGCGCCCAGAGTTCAATAGCGGACCATAACGAAGTATTAGAAGAAACAAATCCTTTCCCTTTTTCAGAAATGGAGGTTGACGAGGGCCCAAATAAGAAGGGGGAAAAGGAGGAGTGCTGTAAAATTCCCTTCCCCATCACTACTTTGGTAGGGAATACCCCAAATCAAGATGTTGAGCAGACACTTACCAACCCAGAACCGGATAAGACCCTCGCTGACCTAGAGGTCAGTCCTGGGAGTTTTAAGAAGGCCCAGTGGGAGGACCCCACATTAGCGGTAGCAAGGGGAAATATACGGGACCAGAATAGTACTCCTGGCCAACCAGATAGGTCGCTTGCTTACCCCTACTTCGAGGTAGAGAACGACCTAGTATATCGGGTTGATAAAAGGAAATCAGTTACAACTAAACAATTGTTGGTACCACGGACATTCCGTAACGTAGTATTACACCTCGCACATAGTCATCCATTGGGGGGACACCTAGGGGTGGAAAAGACAAAAGAAAAGGTTCTCCGAAGCTTCTATTGGCCTGGGGTTCTGGCAGAAATTACGAATTATTGTTCCTCATGCCCAGAATGTCAGATCACCGCCCCGTTCAAGGCGTACCGCAGCCCATTGGTACCCCTTCCCATAATAGAGGTACCATTTGACCGGATTGCTATGGATCTAGTAGGACCCCTAATAAAGTCTGCTAGGGGACATCAGCATATATTGGTAATATTAGATTATGCCACCCGATATCCGGAGGCAGTTCCCCTACGTAGCACCTCAGCTAAAAACATAGCAAAAGAGTTAGTAGTTCTGTTTTCCCGGGTCGGGATTCCTAAAGAGATTCTATCTGACCAGGGAACACCATTTATGTCCCAAGTAACGAAAGAGCTATGTAAACTCCTAAAAATCAAGCATCTCAGAACCTCAGTCTATCATCCACAAACAGATGGTTTAGTGGAAAGGTTCAATAAAACCTTAAAGAGCATGTTACGGCGGGCGGTTGATAAAGATGGGAAAAACTGGGATTGTTTGTTACCGTACCTGTTATTTGCCATTAGGGAAGTTCCCCAATCATCCACAGGCTTCTCCCCGTTTGAACTATTGTATGACCGACACCCAAGGGGCTTACTGGATATAGCCAAAGAGACTTGGGAACACGAGGTTACCCCTTACAGAAGTGTAATAGAGCATGTTGCCCAGATGCAGGACCGCATTGCTGCAGTCCTACCCATAGTGAGGGAACACATGGAGAAAGCTCAAGAAGCACAGAGGAATACATATAATAAGGGTGCTAGGGTCAGAATTTTTTCTCCAGGTGATAGGGTACTAGTTCTGGTTCCCACCGTGGAGAGTAAATTCCTTGCTAAATGGCATGGGCCATATGAGGTCTTGGAAAGAGTGGGAGAAGTAAATTATAAGGTAAGACAGCCAGGTAGGAGGAAACCTGAGCAAATTTACCATATAAACCTACTCAAGCCCTGGAAAGATAGAGAAGTCTTGTTAACCCTAGTACCCCCAGGTCCGTCAGAGAATCAAGAAACTGACCCAGAGGTTAGCATAGCTGAAACCCTGTCTGTTCATCAGAAACGAGAGGTTCAGAATTTAGTGAAAAGAAACAAAGAAATCTTCTCTATACGGCCAGGTAGAACTAGCGTAATTGAACATGACCTAGTCTCTGAACCGGGGGTCCGAGTTAACCTTAAACCGTACCGAATCCCAGAGGCCAAAAGAAAGGCTATAAGTTTAGAGGTTAAAAAAATGCTAAAACTAGGTGTAATTGAGGAATCCCAAAGTGGGTGGAACAGCCCTATAGTCTTAGTCCCAAAGCCAGATGGTACAACAAGGTTTTGTAATGACTACCGGAAACTAAACGCGGTGTCAAAATTTGATACTTATCCTATGCCCAGGGTAGATGAACTTGTAGAGAGACTGGGCAAAGCCCGATATCTCACAACCCTAGACCTAACAAAAGGGTACTGGCAGGTTCCCCTCACAGAAAGGGCAAAAGAAAAGACAGCCTTCTCAACCCCAGACGGCCTCTTTCAGTATAAGGTGTTGCCTTTTGGCTTACATGGAGCTCCCGCCACATTCCAAAGAATGATGGATAAAATTTTAAAACCACATGCTCGGTATGCTGCCGCCTACCTGGATGATGTGGTAATCCATAGTGAAGATTGGCAATCCCACCTTCCAAAGGTCCAAGCTGTGCTTGACGCAGTCCGGTCTGCTGGACTAACTGCTAACCCCGCTAAATGCACTATTGGTCTGGAGGAGGCCAAGTATCTGGGATATTCTATTGGCAGAGGTTTACTCAAACCCCAAACACTCAAAGTGGAGGCGATACAAAATTGGCCAAGGCCAGTTACAAAAAAACAAGTAAGGACCTTTTTGGGGTTAATTGGGTACTATAGAAGGTTTATTCCCAATTTTGCAACTAAGGCAACCCCACTAACTGACCTCACAAAAGCAAGAGGACCGCTAATGGTAAAGTGGTCCCCCGAAACCGAACAGGCCTTTAGAAGCCTGAAAGAAGCTCTCTGTGCCCAACCAGTGTTGGTCACACCTGACTTCTCCAAAGAGTTCGTAGTCCAAACCGACGCATCTGAGGTAGGGCTGGGGGCGGTACTCTCCCAGGAGTCTCAAGGTGAGGAGCACCCCATCCTTTATTTAAGTAGGAAACTAAATCCCCAGGAGAAAAATTACTCCATAGTAGAGAAAGAGTGTCTCGCAATAAAGTGGGCTGTAGAGACGCTCAAATACTACCTGTTGGGGAGAAAATTCCGGTTGGTCACAGATCATGCACCCCTTACCTGGATGTGTCAAAACAGGGAAAAGAATGCTAGAGTGACCAGGTGGTTCCTAAGCCTACAACCCTTTAAATTTTCTGTGGAACACAGGTCAGGGCACAAACATGGCAATGCTGACGGGTTGTCAAGGATGCACTCCCTAATATCCATGGTCGCTCATCCCTCGAGGTCTGAGCTGGGGGGGAGGATATGTGACAGAAACCAGGGGATGGTAATAAATTCCGTATATAGGGCTCCCAGGATACTAGACAGTTTCTATCCTGTTTGGCCTGGGAGTGCAGCCTTATAATACATACACTCCATCCCACAGTTTGGCAAGCGCTGGAACTGAGGGATGAGAGATCCAGACCAGAGTTTGTCTGCTGCCTGATTTCTGTCACCTGTCATGCTAATTAGGAATCAGGTATGAAAGACTGATTTCCTGTTTGCTCTGGTCTCCCCACAAGAGCCAGGAGGCTGGAAGGCGGCTGAACTACAGAGGGGAGAAGCCTCTTCCCCAAACAGGTTCAATCTTTCTGTTCATTTGTGTAAGACTGCAAAAGTACCGTGTTTTGATGTTGGAAGTGGAAAAGCCACTTCCAACCCTGAGTCAGGGATATCTAAGTTAAGTTATCGCTCAGGTGAGCAGCTTTTGTTTTGATCTGTTTTCTGTTGTATGCACTGTGGCAGTCTCAGTGCCTGGGACTGAATAAACCAGGCATAGCCTGTTTAAAGGAACAGTACGTGACGCCTCATCATTTAACCTACCCTAAAAGACCGTGTTCTAAACAGTCCCGGACAAACGACGGAGCCCCGGAGTAAGCCGTTTGTCACAATATATATATATATATATATATATATATATAAACCATAATACTGAGTTAAGTTATGGTGAGTAAAAAAAGTGACAAAAACCCTCCACAGGAAAGCAAATATGCAAATATGCATACAGTTATATTTGCATATATATATATATATATATATATATATATATATATATATATATATACATATATATTTGTGTACATTACACACAGACTGAAGTATATGTATTTACACACCCACTCACAGGGCAGTTATGTGAGGGGAAATAAGCAGGAAACATTTCAGTGTGATTTTTTACTCTACGTGATAATATCTTATGCACAGTACAGTATCAATCAGATACCATGGACTAGTAAGCACAGTTGGGAAACAAGCGTGAATTCAAATATTTATAAAAAGTGTATAAAAGCATAGAAAAGTAATAAAAGGTACAGTACAGGCATACCCCGGTTTAAGGACACTCACTTTAAGTACACTCGCGAGTAAGGACATATTTTCAATAGCGCCATACCCCTGTTCCGTACGCTTGCTTTGCGAGTACGGACACTTATTCTGCCCTACAGACCGCTGTAGTAGTGATGCGCTGATTCACCTCGCCCAATAGGCAAACGGCAGCTCGCGCACGCGCCTGTCAGCACGTCCTGAACAGCAATACCGAAGCATCGATAAGTGCAAAAAAGGTAGTGCTTCACTTTAAGTACATTTTCGCTTTACATACTGTACATGCTCTGGACCTATTGCGTACGTTAATGCGGGGAATGCCTGTAATATATTGCTTTTTCGACATCTCACGCCATCATCATCATCATCTGATGGCTGTGTGCTGTGGATGTTGAATGTTGATTTAGCCCGCTATCGATTCTGGAAAAAAAAAAGGATGCTTAAACTACTGTATGCAGGCTATTTGTGTCATAGGGCACAAAAGTTAATAACATATTTTATATTACATTTACCTTCATTAGAATTCTTGCCAACCTAGCTGATGCGGACGATATTCGGCAGGATCATATTCATATAGGTATTAGAGGTAAAATCAAGTTTCGACTGCTGTACAGGCATACCCCGTTTTACGTACACCCGCTTTACGTACACTCGCATGTACGTACATTTATTTTTAGTTGCACCATACTCCTGTGTACGTACGCGTGCTTCGCGAGTACGGACACCAGGGTGCGGCGTGCGTGCGCACCTCATCAATACTGCAACCTCCTTCATTGTGGTCCCTAACTGAGTGGGAGTGCAGGGAAGGGGGAATGGGGAACGGGGACAGATGGCAGGGGGAACGGGAAGATCGGGCGTGCCATCAATCAGCAGCTATAGCAGTGATTCTGCCCGCACTGCAGCTCCTGCCTCCTCTCCCTCCTCCCTCCTCCTCCCTGCTGCTGCTGTAGAGCGGAACTTTGCATGTGGGCTATGGGGGAGGAGGTGCTCTTCTACTGCATTTAAATGTATGTATATATATGTGTGTGTGTGTGTGTTTGTGTGTGTGTGTGTGTGTGTGTGTGTGTGTGTGTGTCTGTGTGTGACTGAATGTGGGTGGGTGTGTTTGTGTGTGTGACTGAGTGTGGGTGTGTGACTGTATGGGTGTGTGACTGAGTGGGTGTGACTGTGTGGGTGACTGAGGGAGTGCGTGCGTGACTGAGGGAGAGAGTGCATGACACAGGGAGGGAGTGCGTGACTGAGGGAGAGAGTGCGTGACTGAGGGAGAGAGTGCGTGACTGAGGGAGAGAGTGTGTGACTGAGGGAGTACGTGCATGACTGAGGGAGTACGTGCGTGACTGAGGGAGTGCATGCGTGCGTGACTGAGGGAGTGCATGCGTGCGTGACTGAGGGAGTGCATGCGTGCGTGACTGAGGGAGTGCATGCGTGCGTGACTGAGGGAGTGCATGCGTGCATGACTGAGTGAGAGAGTGCATGACTGAGTGAGAGTGCATGACTGAGTGAGAGAGTGCATGACTGATTAAGAGAGTGCATGACTGATTGAGAGTGTGCGCGCGCGAGAGTGTGCATGCGCGAGAGTGTGCGCGCGCGAGAGTGAGTGAGAGAGTGTGCATGAGAAGGAGAGAGAGAGAGTGTGCGTGAAAAGGAGAAAGAGTGTGAGAAGGGGGGAGAGAGAGCTGCTATACAGTACTGTCCCGCGCGCGCGCCTCTCTCCTCCTTGCTTGCTCCCATTCATTGCGCTGTGGCTGCCCCTACAGGCCACCGTAGTTGTGACTCACCAATTGACGATGATTCACCTCAGCCAATAGGGAAACAGCAGTTCGCACATGTGCCATTCAGCACCAGCTAAACCGACTCCCTACCTGTACTGGAGCTCTGATCAAGCGGGGAAACTACATGTACAGCACATAGAGGCTGTGAATTTCATCACTGTAAGCCAAGCTGATCAAGGACTTGAGTAAGGTAATGCGTATAGTGCCGGCGACACTGCCCAAAAACAAACACATTGCCGCCACCGCATGCGCTTATAGTAAGCGCGACCGCGGCAATGCGACGGAGCGGACTTTGGAAGCCGGGAATATTTGATTTTTCAAGGGCTGTCGCCTCATGTGACAGCCCCTGAACAAATCAAATGCCCGGTAGCCCGCAACGCCGGCGCAAAGCGAAATATAATTTTCGCTAGCGGGGATGGGTAACGTCACCCGTCGCGTCGCCGGCACTATACGCGCAGCCTAAGGAAGCACAGCATTGTAAAATACTACTGTACTGTACAGTATTGTACTGTATTGTTTTCACCAAAGTCACAAATCAAAGTCCCAAAAATATATCAGTCAGTCAAATAAATGCACCTCACCCTCATGCCCTTTCAATAAAAATACTGTACAGTAGAAGATATGCCCTCTCCTTCATCCTTCCTACATATTTTTTAAATAATTTTCCGTTCATCCATGTTATATCTGTCAGCCCTAGTAAGAAAAATCAGCTGACATTAAAGATTTTATTTCAATAAAGCCTACTGTATTTATTTTGGTTACAAATGCATTATTTACATCAGTTATGCACATATATGATGTTTGAAGTACAGTACATGCATTGTAATGTGGAAAAAAGATAATGCTTCACTTTAAGTACATTTTCACTTTACATACATGCTCCGGTCCCATTGCGTATGTTAAAGCGGGGTATGCCTGTAGATAGTAGACATATAGGACCAGATTACCAGATGGCAAGGTATAAGCAGGTTGGGGCTGCTGTTCACAATGATATTCAGATGGTGTCCGATTGCAAGATTGGGAAGTATGATTCAATCTGTTGGTCTTGTTTCTTCTCTTTCTGAAGTTGCCATGATCAAACATATTCGCAAAGGATGGTTCCAATACCCCTGTGACACCCGGATTGGGGGGATGCGAATGAAGCAATCATTAATTGACAAAGTAAAGCGCACTGAATTTTTCCATTTACTAGAGTCAACGAATCCCGGAAGTATTCATAATTGGCAATGAGATATATATATTTCTGATATTGTGGCTTTCTTATCTGCTGCATAATTAATTGCTGAATAAATTAAATAAATTAGACTATAATCTGGTTTCCCTACAGCGATTAACATTGCACTCTTTCTCACCTCACAAAAAACAGAGGAGTGACTGACCAGAAGTGTAACTATACTGTAAGCTGAAGACATTGAACTTTTAGGTTTTGCAACAAAATATTAAAACAACCAAAGTTTGATAAGGTCTTGAATGGTCAAGGTCATTAAACAATGAGGAATTGTAATGAATTGCAGTATATTGCTGATCAGTCTTGAAGCTGCTATAGACTTACAGCACTCTACATGGACTAACTAACTTAACACATTCAATGTGCCATCTGGCGGATAGGCGATGAATTTCAAACAAACAAATCAGAAATCTAGCTAGAATATCCTTTTTAATTCAGGTGTGAATAGCAACATGAAGGGCTGCCTACAGTTGTCTGAAACTAAACGCGATGTATATTGATTACATCTCCAAAACATAACAATTGATGTCATGACTTTAGTTAAGGAAAACTGAACATACAGACAGGCTATATCTGTACCTTTGCATCAGTATGGACCTGTATAAAGGAATCCAGATGTAACGAAGAACAACATATCTTATTGAAAACTATGAAGTTTATATACTTTGATAATCATTGCGCAATGTTTTGCAACTGGGAGACTTTGATAAATGACTCACTCTGGGCTAGAGGTGCTAAGCTCCAATTTCACCTAAGGTTAAATTAAAATAATTCTTATTTACTAAAGCAAATAGCCTAACATTAACACAGTGCAATTTCTTAAATAACATATGCCCCCCCTCCCCCCCGCGGCTGTTAGTGCTAATGATGGGGGAGAGAGGGGGAGTGCAAAATAGGACACACAAACTCACTCTAGCAAAACCCATATTTCAGGGTCTGGAGGGAGCTAACGTCACATTTCAGTATAACATGAATTAATGTCAGGTTATTTTAAGCTAACGCAAAGCAGTGCTCATTTATCCTGACATTAACCCTATGCTAATGAGTTAAATGACTGTTTTTGCATATAATTAGCTTATTGGATTTGAGTTAAACTCAGGGAAAATAACGTCTGTCACTGTTTTAGGTAACCTAATGTTATTTGCCCTGATTTAACATAGCTTAGTGCATCTGGCTCTCTGATTCTGTAAGAAAAGCCAGGCGTTCTTTCCGTAATGCTGTGACAGACAGTTTTGTTGTTTTGAGATTACCTGTCTTTATATATATAATATGAATAAACTATTTATGTTGATTTATAGTTACGGTGATTTTATTCCATTATTGAATTACCTGTAATGGTTTTCCCTGCCTGAAATGATCAAGTATAATAATTCTGGTCAAGTGCATCCAGTAACAAAACCCTTAGCTTTTAAGACAGGAATTCATTGTGACTATACTACACTAGGCTATATACTGTACACTGTAGCATTCAAAAGATATACTGTATACCATGAAATAATAATAATTATTATATTACATTATTTATTCCTGGCACGAGAGAAAGTGAGAACGAGAGAAAGATTTATATAGTGACACGAATAGATCAAAAATTTCTATGAGCCAATACACATAATATGTTTGAAACTAAATTGAATCTGTTTGGATAATATACATTATTTTTGCCATGACGTACTTGTTAGAAACAAGTCTGCAATGAATTGAGAAATCTGATGTGTTAATGAGACACTATAAAAAGAGCAGTGTCTTGTAGTGATACTTTAGAAGTCATGTTTGGCTGAAGATCAATACAACAGGTCCAGGATCATAGACTTTTCGGCTCATCTAAATAGGATTATGTCAGGAAGTCTCCTAATCCAAATCAATATTTCTTCTTAGTCAAAGAAACACAACAGTAACCAGAAATCACAGATGCTGAATGCACATCCTGACAGCAATCAAGTACTTGAGAACTACAAACATTAAAATCTACTGAAGGTATTTTCAGTAAGTATAATTACAAAATGGAAAAGTATTGCACAGGGAAACTATATTTTGTTTATTTTGCACTTTTACTATATCCACTTGAGGCATGTATTCTGTGCTGCATCAATTTCATTTGTTTTGTTAATACAGTAAAGAGAGATATTTTGGCCTTGAGTTGTACAACATGGAGAATGGTAAATCTTCATATTTCATATATTTATTTGAAAACTAGATAAAAAAATACTCAATATATTCAGGGCCGCCAACAGAAATGTTGGAGCCAAGGACAAATTAAAGGAGCAGGCCCATCAGCCCCCACCTCCTGCACACTGGGGGTCCCTGAGGGGGAGAGAATGAGATACTGTATGGGCCTGGGGAATTGGGTGAGGGAGAGAAGGAGCTACAGTAAGGGCCTGGAAGGGATAGTTGTGGACCTGGAAGGGAGGGGAGAGAAGAGAGGGGGAAATGTAGGGGGAAGAGAGATAAAGAGGGAGGAGAAAGAGAGGGGGGAGAAAATTACATAAAAGTATACAAATCACTGAAAAAAAGATTTAGAAAACAAGACCAAAATAATAATATATCCTGGTAAAATGTACTGTATGTGGTAAAATGTATCCTGTAAAGATTACCCTCCTTACGATAATCTTTTTATCACTTTAGTATCCTCTCTATCCTGCATGTTACAAGGGACCTAAGCAAATGGTTACAAAATGCTATAACACTTGTACCTGACCCCAAAAAATGTCACAAAATTTACAATCAATGCTCACCCCTATGTTTCAGTGGGTGTGGGGTAAATAGGTTAAATTATGCACATTTGGTGAAACTGTCCAGAGGTTACTTCCTTGTTGTCGGAGGTTTACTGTACTCACATAAAGGCAATCTGAGCCACTTATTTAAGAAAACACCCGTGGTCGGCCCAGCTGAGCAGGCCCACCGGGAACATTACAAAGACTGAACAGAAACTAAACACACACAGACATTTACATTCACTAGGTGCTGCATTGTAGCTTCACGGAAACAACACGCCCATCCCTCTTGATGGTCAAGGACACACTTTGATAAGTCTTACTATATGAAAAGATAAGTAGCTTCCTAAATCAATTTGGTGGGCTGGTTCACTAGGGTATGGGACCCATGTATAAGGAGGGCAGGAGATGATAGGCCAGAGAGAATCTTAATGATATGGTAACTTGATTTATCCTCTTAGGATAGACGGGCCCCCTGTATAATTTACCCCCTTGATTTATCCTCTTAGGATAGACGGGCCCTCTGTATAATTATTACAGTACTGACAGATGGTACTTCCTGTTTTTGTTTCTGTACCCCAAAGAAAATGTACGTCTAAATAAAAAATAAGTAAAAAACAAAACAAAAATAATATTAATTCCAAGTGGCGAATTGAAGGAACTATTTGCGCCCTCAGGTGTAAAGCACTGCATTTCTATGAGTGAAATAACAGGTTGCTTAAAAAGACAGGATGATATATAATATGCTGTAAATCCATATTCCCTGTGCTGGAGACAATTGTAGTCCCATTTACCGGTATATAAAACAAGCTGATTTTTTTCTGTAGCATGGGGAATCAGAGCATATTGAATAGTGGCCTTAGGGTCTTATTCTACAGTATGTCCACTGAAGAGGCCATTGGGTCGCGTTCGGCCAAAATTCCATAATGACTTAAATAGGGAAATTCATCCTGAAGCGACCTAATCAGCAACTTCAGCAGATATGGAATAAGCCCCTTCTTAGAATCTTAAAGTCACAGTCACACATCAAGCAACATGTTGGAGTTATGTATCAAGGTCTCTTGCCGCAGAAACTGGGGCAAATCTAGAGCAAGAAAGAAAAAGACTTTACCAGATCAGCTACAAAAGTGGAATAGAAAGCAGAGGGAAAATTTCCTTTGATAAATGTGGTACTTTTTTGCCCCAGTTTATACTTTAACACATATTCCCCAATGTACAGTAGTTGTAGTAAAAAAATAAGACCTCATATTACTGTTTGTTTCATAATTTAACTCAAGCTTAAAGCATAGGCATAAAAAACTCATGCAGTCTGATTGATGATTTCTCAACTTCACACAATTCTTGAATCACACAAAAACTGTTCCCTAGCAAACAGTGCTGCACAATGCTATGTTTGTAAGTGTCTCATTATGCAGTTTTAAATTTTCATATATTAAGCTAAAAGAGAGCCAAGAAGCCAATAATTTATAACAGATCCATGTTCTCGCACTTAAGAGCAATGCTTCAGGGCCTTTTAAAACAGGGGTAACATGAAGAATATGTTAGTAAGTACAAAGGTAAAATGATAAAGCACTATTCACTATCCACAATATAAAAATAACAATACAGAAAGCAAATAAATTATGCACTGTTGCCCTCTTACTAATGGACTACATGCAAGCTATTTAAATGAATTTCAATGACCGCCCTTTCTCGTGTTTTTTTTTTTTTTAACCTTTTTCCCATTTTGTCTCTTAAGTGAAAGAGTAAATGATATGAGCAAATTACACCATTAGGACACTGTAAGAGCATCCTTAATGGTTGATTTATGATCATAACAAAAATTATGGTAAAAATGCTGAGATAAAATAGAGGAATAAGAATTACATTACCAGAATTATAATAAAGTTGGTTGGAACCTTAATGGTTCATCAAAAAGTTCAACTAACAGGCCTTCTCTGTTAAAGCAGCAATACTACATTTCCCCTTTGTTTTCCCATTTGTATATGTAAAGCATGTGATGATGTATAATTCTTACCTAAGCTGGCAATCGTTTGTTACTCCTGCTATAAATCTGTCAAAAACCTGATTGTGTGCCTAACATTATGGCCGCCTTTCAGTTTCAATCAATCCTTCAGTCAGTGTAACACTGCAGCTACAATGTATCCTGATATTACTATGGTAAAATTATGTATTGCTATAGTTTGCAGCTCAAACTGCTGGGACATTGGTAACAAATGATCACAAACAGGAAAGTGTTGCAAATATCTTGCACTGCTTGGGAGGTGGGCTAAAGCGTGCTATAGAAATCAAAGGATGCTCAGCATTTAAAATAAAAACTAATTACAATGGCATGGAGTTCAATTAAAAAAAAAAAACATTACAGAACGGATTTATTTAATAAAAAAAAAAAAACCTTATCAAATGTAACTTATTTTGCTGCATTACAGTAAGTACCAGTTCTAACAGATAACCTATTGGGAATGATCACAAATGTAATGAACCCATATGGAATCACATTTTGTCAGATTATTCTAGAAATGCAGTCTTTTGTAATGAAAAAAACTGTAAAAACCATTAGGAATTTTAGTAAAAACAAAAAACAAACAAACAAAAAACCCCACTATGGGGCACATATATCAAGTGCTTGTTCAGGCTTCACACCTCTTCTGGCATTAACTTTCAGTAAAATATGAGAGCACTTGATACATTTGGCTCTAAAACCTGTATGACTTCATGGAGAAAGTAAGGCCGTGCTTATAGTGACGGCGACGCGACGTCGCTAGAAAACAAAAGCATTGCCGCCGCGTGCGCTTATAGTGCGCGCGATGGCGACAAAGCGACGGAGCAACGTTGCCATCTCGAAAACTGGTACCTGTAAAAATTGGATTTTTCAAGGGCTGTCGCGTCACGTGACGGCACTTGAACCAATCAAATTGCCGGAATTACGCGCTGCCGCCGCCCAGCAGACAGGTGACGTCACTATAGGCACGGCCTAATACACTGAGAAGTTTGGGAGTGCAGGCTATTTCAAATTCATTCATTTTTATATATTTTTCCCAATAAACTAAACAAACATGATTGGTGCAATTTTTATCAAGTAATTAAAAAACGGATGTCCTTAGTGCCAGGAATTTCAGTAAAGAACGTTGGGTATTGCGAGGAATGTTAAAGTCAAAAGAAGAAGTATTTGTAAACTCAATCTACAGTTCATGTTATTATTGGTATCCATCTCAAAATGGTAAAACTGGCAAGGTCTTCTCAGTCTGATCAGTTTTCTAATTCATGTAAAAACAACAGAGATACTGCTGCGGCTCATTTTATTCTAACACATCGCCGGTTTTTCCCTGGCTTTTTCCTGGAATGCGAGGCATTTCACCGGGAGCATGCCACATTCATTTTGCGTTCTCATCCGCGGGTCATGCGCGGGTCATGCGCGGTTGACGCGCAGTTGATGCGTTTATTGAGAATGGTTCGGATTTAATAGGTTGCAATTCTTCGCGTGTCCGCCAGATGGCAGATATTCATGAATTGTAATGCGCATGCGCTTCAGTAATTTGTCGACATGCAGGTGTTTCGTTTAAAAAAGATACCACAGTGTGCTATTGTAAATTGGCCTTGAGACTGAAGGAAGAGGTTGCAAAAATGTATCAATTTAGGCTTTTCATATTAAAGAAAGACAAAGACCAGTTTCTGTTACAGTATTCTCCAGAGAGCCGTCGCCATGAGTGTTCAAGTGCAGCCCGTTTTCCAAAAACCCGACAGAAGTTACGCGTATTTGATATGGGCCGCGATTAATGCAACAGATGATAAGATGGCAACAGCTATTCAAATTTATCAGTATTTTATCGAAAACTATGACTTTTACAAATTTTCGCCAGCTCCTCATACGTGGAAGCGTGCAATAAGGAAAAGGTTATGTAGCGATCCCTGTTTATATCGTATTGAGCAACAATTTGTTGGAGGGTATTGGTGTGTATCAACCGGCTTTTTCCTGTATCTATGATCATGCAGACGGCAAAAGTCGAAAGGTCGTGTTAAAACCAACTAAGAAATGACAGTCGCTGCCAAGCAATGCACCAGCACCAGCACCGGCTTCCAATAACGGTCCCACCGTCAGTGACAACCCTTGCTGTCTATCCAGCAAGCCTGAGCCGGATTTCGCGTGCAGTTTCGATCAAGCTTGCATGTATCTAAGCAATTTCCAGCCTCATCAGCTCACTACAGGTGTACTAGTCCCGCTGCAAACTATCGACGTGGATGATCAAGAACACTGGACTGGCAGTGGCCCGGCGCCTGCGCTAGCTGAATGGGAAATTCTATGGTGAGTATTGTTGCCGTATTATTTTCTGTGTTTTTTTTATTTTGACAATACAGTATCAATATCGGCGCGATTCAAAAATCAAGCGATTCTCCTGTAAGCAATATTATTGGCTGAGCGGCTTCTCCAGTACTGTGCTGCAGATACTGAACAATTGGTGGAATGCTAGGCGCATGCGCATTGGAACCTTCTTGAAACGCATATGCGTGTCATTACATCGACGGTAGGCGCATGCGCATGTGAACAGGAGACGCCCCCCGAGAAAATTATTGGTGGGACAGGCTGGGAACATCTTTAGGGGGCTGACCATTACAGTAAAACTTGGCTGAAATACCTTGTGACACAGTGGCCATCTTGGATTTAGTCACATCACGTTAAAGGGAATGATGCCAGACAATCAGAATGGCTGTGCTTAATTTACCTTTAACATGACGTCACTAAATCCAAGATGGCCACTGTGTCACAAGGTATTTCAGCCAATCAGAGTGTGGAATTGGTTCCCACAATCTGATTGGCTGAAATACCATGTGATGCCGGCTTCGTGACGTCATCTTAAAGGCAAATGAAGCATAGCCATTCTGATTGGCTGGCATCATTCCCTTTAAGTGACGTCATGTAAAAAAAAAAATTAAAGTCGGAACATGGTTTTAACAGCCAATCAGGTGGCTGTTAACCATTTTGAGGCTAAATGTGACGTCACAAGCCATATTTAAGGCCGTGACGCCTCATTTGAGCCCAAGAAGACGACGGGACAACATCGGTTGAGATTTAACATGGTTTTTTTTGGATTGACAGATGAAGAAAGAAGATAAAGAAGATGAGGTAAGGTCCCCTAAATTAACGAGTGCTACAAAGCATTGTATCCACGTGTTGAAATAAATTGCTGCATCCGGATCACATAATGTTTAAGGAAGTGCTGTGTGCAGCTGTGTAGATTAACCCCTAGTTGGAACACGGTCCGGCAAGGATATGAAGGGTTGTCTGGGGGAAGTCCTGAGACCCACCCAGACCCCTTACATAAATCCAGCAACTTGATAAACCAGTGATCCTGGGGAAGCTCCCACTTGAATAATAGTAATAAAGTACTCGCATAAGTCCGTTTTTCATCCGGGTGTGTGTGCTCCTCGTTGTATGCAGAGACAGGACGAAATCACCCCTACCGAGGAGGAAGGTGAATCAGCAGGCACGACCACGCAGCAAAAAGTTGCAAAGGCTGGACTGGGCTATAAAAAATCTTTATTAGAGCATGGATTGTTTTTTAATCTATGCTCTAATAAAGATTTTTTATAGCCCAGTCCAGCCTTTGCAAATTTATGCTGCGTGGTCGTGCCCGCTGATTCACCTTCCTCCACGGTAGGGGTGATTTCGTCCTAAAGAAGATGAAGAAAAGGTTACAGATGAAGATAGAAGAAGGTGATTAAAGAAAGAAAAAAGAAGATTGGGTACCTGATCCGGATCTTCATGGCGGATGGCATCGTATGCTGTTGGAGGCCTTCAAGGTACGTGAGCTTCCTGTTACCCCGGGAGTCGGAGGGCCACCACTTCTAATGGTAAGTATTATATTCAATGTTTGTAAATGTCTCTTTTTACAGGTTTATTCTTTGGATGTGTTTTTTAATTTTTTGGGGAAGGCACATTGACTGATAATATATTAATCTGTACCTCTTTAGGGTACAGATTAATACATTATTATGCCAATATTTGGGGGGCATTTCTCGCTTGGTATTGCTGTTGCTTTTTTGAATTTCAGTTATTATGTGGATGTGATTGTTTGTTTTTTCATGCTTAATGTAACTAAAGGTTTGCGATTGGTGTTTGTTTGTAGTTAATGTTGTATTATGTTAGCTAATGCGTTTTAGGCTTATTTCAGATCTTGTTAGAATTGATTTATTTCTATTTTACTGTTTAAATTCATTAATGTTGGAGTAATTCATTGTTTGGATTGGTTAGTGTTACTATTCATTTTGAGTTGGTTTCGGAATTAATTGTTTTGATTGGTTAATGGTTTAATTAATTCATTGTTGATGTTGCTATTGATTGTATTGATTGGATTAGCTGGCTACTGTTTTTAGTTATTGAAGTATGTTTTTTTGGAGTTAATTAGGCTTTATTATTGTGTGTCTTGTGTATTAATGTATTGTAATTAGGGTTCCCATTGAGTGCTGTAGAGGCTTATCATGCCCATTTTATTATTATATGGGTATGATGTACCACTATACTACTCAATGGGTATAGGGTGGGTATAGTCAGTCAGGTATAACTGTATTTATTTACTTTATTTATGTATGCTAATGCAGTGTTTAATAATGGGCAAATTATCTATTATCCATATCTGGATAATAGTTATTTTGCCCATTACTGTACTGTATGGGTTTGGGCGGAGGGGGGCGTGTATTGAGGTTTTTTTAAATATTTATTAATATACATTTCTTTAATAGTGTAGATGTGCAGGGGGTCTCCGGAGCTAAACCACATTGGTTTTATGTCCAGGGACCCCCTGCTTCCCAAGATACAGGCCCCTTTATGGGGTGCCGGTATCCCTCTGCATTGAAATGTCCCGCGTCACGTGACCGGGACATTTCCTTGCATAGGAGATACCGGCACCCCATAAAGGTACCTGAATCTCGGGAAGCAGGGGGTCCCCGGACATAAAACCAACGTGGTCCAGCTACGGAGACCCCCTGCACATCTACACTATTAAAGAAATGTATATTTAAATAAATAATTTTCGGGCGACATTTCCGCTGTGAGAGGCGGCTCTCTCAGAGCAGCTCTCTCTGCAGCAGAAATGAATCGCTAGTTTAGGCCTTTTCAGAGGCTTGATGCTGTCGCTGGCAGCAACTCGCTCGTTTTGGGAATTTTGCTATCACTGGTAATCGAGCCTTTCTGAATACCGTGATAGCAACGCCCAAAAAAACGGCTTTTTAAATTCCCTTGGTGATTTTTTTTATCAACTCTCTCTGAATAAGGCCCTAGGAGAGGTCATTGGACTGTCTGGTCCTGATAATTTAATTGCAGTTTCTTAATTAGTACAGTAAGTGCTACATTTGTACACTGGAACTCACTACAGTATAAAGCTAAAGTGGTAAAAATATGTGGTGTTACACAGTAAATACTTACAAAATTTTGTAATATAGTAATTTCCAGGGGCATTGCTATAGCCCAGGCGAAGCCCGGGGCCCGCTCTCCCCCCCTGGCCTTGGCCCATCTTTCTTTCTTCAGATAGAGACAGACGGGGGAGATGGTATGCGGTGGCGGCGGGCAACCGGCGTTAAACAGGGGATAAGCCGGCAGAGGAATCAGCAGTTGTTACACAGGTGGGACGGTAGGGGAGGAGAGCGCTCTAGTGGTCTGACCTGAAGTCTTCCTTACTTCCGGTGTCTGCTGCTAGAGCGCTCTCCTCCCCAGTCGTCCTGCTCTGCCTGTGTAACAACTGCTGATTCCTCTGTGGGCTTATCCTCTGTTTAACGCCTGGGGCCCACCACCATATACCATCTCCCTGCACCTGTCTCTACTACAGGTAAGCATGGAAGAGGAGGAAGAGGGGGTGATCTGATGATGATGATGAGGGGGAGATCTGATGATGAGGAGGAGGAAAGCTGGTGATGATGATGGTGATGGTGATGATGGTGATGGTGATGATGATGATGATGATGATGATGATGATGATGATGATGATGATGATGATGATGATGATGATGATGATGATGATGATGATGAGAGGCAGAACTGGTGATGATGGTGATGAGGAGGGGGAGAGATGAGGAGAGGGATGGGGAGAGATGAGGAGGAAGGGGGAGAGATGAGGAGGGGGAGGGGGACAGATGATGATGATGAGGGGGAGACCTGATGATGGTGATGATGAGGGGGAGAGATGATGATGATGATGATGATGATGATGATGATGATGATGATGATGATGATGATGATGATGATGATGATGATGATGATGATGATGATGATGGGGCAGAGGAGAGATGATGAGAAGGAGGAGGGAAGAGATTATGAGGATGAGGGGGAGAGATGATGGTGATGATGATGGAGAGGGGAAGATGTGATGAGAGATGGGGAGATGAGGAGGAGGAAGGCAAGAGATGATGAGAAGTATGAGTGGGAGAGATCATGAGGAGTGGGAGAGATGATGATGAGGATAAGGGGGAGAGATGATGAAGAGGGGGGGTGAGATTATTATTATGATGGTAGAGGGAGAGATGATGAGGAGGAGGGGAGAGATGATGAGGGGGAGGAGGAGGAGGGATGATGAGGAAAGATGATGAGAGAGAGGATCAGGGAGAGGATGGGGCCCTGAATTTTTTTTGCCTGGGGTCCACGAATGTTTAGCTATACCACTGGTATCTTCTAAATATATCTGTATATATAAAACATTACTTTTCAATACACTTTCAAGCCTTTTCTACTTGTCAATTTTTTTTATACAACCCTATAAAAGAAGAGTACTGTTGACGTCATTTGACGCCGGGTTCTAAGCCAGGGGGGGGGCGCGAACGCTGGCATTCCCAGAAAGGGGGGCGCCCTCCAAAAACTTTGCGCACACCTGGAATAAAGGGTAGTTCATTTCCTCTTGTTTTCTGCAACATATACAGAACAAGAATGTTCAGGGCACACAAATTGGTAAAAATAGGTCAAATCACTTATCTTATCTTAGTAGTCAGGGTGCTTGCAGTGCAGCCAGGATCACCATCCAGCAACAAAAATCCAAACGATCCGCAGCACTCACTGGTTAGTATCAAAAGTAGAACACTTTCATTTATATCACAAGCATCAGGGGTACATACAAGACAGACGGAGCGACGTTTCGAACCTCCCGGTCCTTTCTAAAACTCCGACTTAAACATAAAGTTGCCGAAGGATCAAAGACGGTGTCTGCTTAGCTCATTACTCTTAGATCCTGCATCTACGGTACTAAGAGGGAGTAGATTCCCCACGTGATATCCTACCTCTTGAAAACATATTCTGACAAGACATATCACCAGAGAAGCAAGCCACCTTTGTCATATTTTCCCAGTCCAGTACAAATGGTTATCATCATACAGATGTAGTAAGCCTAAATGTCTTCAGTGCCACAGTCACGCGACCGACACCGAAGGATTGACGCTGTGGGTGGTCCCATTCGAAAGCATGGACAGCCCGCAGCTCGATCACGGAGAGACACTGTCCCCAGCGCATCAGACATTTGCTTGTTCGTTCGCGGCACCCGGGGACAGCATGTCTTACTACATGTCTATGACACATGTCTTTACTTCAACCAGCCAAAAAGCAGCTGGTACATAAAAGTACAGTACAAAGGTATATCAGTTTGACCATGAGCTAAACAATGACCGTACATTAGCAATATTTTGTACGAGGAAGGGGTATACTAAATATTGAAATGAAGATCTTGAGCCAAACAACACATATAAAAAGTCTATTGGTTACAAAACAATAACTGTTGCATAGACACTCTTATCTATTACACAAGCTTTTAGAGGCTGGCAGCTGTATGTGCTCTGCTTTTGGTATTAAGCCCAGGTTCTATAAAAGCTGTCAGTTTGTGATAAAAAAATATATATAAAGACGCTTTCCTTAAATAAATTGCAATGTAAACTCAGTACATTGGGCTAATACACTTACAACACTGTGAATAATGATATGCTATTGAAAATAATAGGAATGAGTTAGCATGTGTTTTACTTTGAATTCCATCTAAGGGTTTAAATTGATCAGATTCTAAAGCAATATCAAGGGCACAAAAGGCTTGTGCTAAGAACTGTGGTTTGAGAAATGTAATATGATTACTGTATAGCTACATTGCATCAGAGTACAATATCTTTTACATAAAGTGGGTTATTTGTTACGCTGCAATAGTGCGAATCAGGTCACTAGTGCAGAAATTTCCATGTGATAGTGCCCCAATCGGCACTATCACAGTTTAAGGAATAACCCCAACACTGTATAATCTTTAATGGTGTCGCCCCATTCAGTATGGTATAAAGTTGTTAAAACATTTGTTTGCGATGCATTAATCTGTATTAATGGGAACTAATTTATCTAATGATGCATTATTGCCTTTGAAATCTGCTAATTGAGAAGGGGCTAATGGTAAATTAGAAGAAATTGGTCTAAATAAAGACCAAAATATCCGGAGCTCTAAAAACAGAAGTAGTGGTGTCACGCTGGAATCAAATGCTGTAATATAAAGACATATGTCCAGTACTTGAGGGTCTATTATGAAAGTCTGCAAGTGCATGGTTTGTAAGTGCTTTTTTCAATGTTTCAAGCAAAATGGCAATAAAGGGTTAAATTCAATAACCACTCGTATATAGCAGGCAATGGTTGCTTTACTCACGCAACTTCAGACCGGTAAGACCCAATCAAACCGGAGCCCCGATCCTTCACATTTGGTGGCGGTTCCCCTGCGAAGATCCTGGAGGTAGGTAAGCGCGGCGTCACTCGTGGTAGTATTCACCGGGTGTTGGTCAGGCGATCACGCTGACTCCATGGCACCCTGCGTGATGTCGTCGCCGTCCATATGCGCGCCCTCCTCAACTCAGGAATCGCCAAAATCCTCCAAGGGGTAGGTTGCCGTGCACCAAAGCAGCTGGAGCGGGTCGTGAATAATAAGGCAGGAAAAGCCTCTGCACAGCGTATCCAGACTGGCGTGCATCCAGGCAGGTCATCAGCAAGAGAGTAAATCCACGTAGGAGCCGAAGCACACCCACACCAATGTAGAACAGGACACGAAAGTTCTTTCAAGAATTTATTAGCTATTAAGAATTAAGCGCCCTGTGCGTGAAACATGTCAGAGTGCTATTAGGATGTCTGTCCTTAAGCCTTTTTAGCTAATAAATTCTTGAAAGAACTTTCGTGTCCTGTTCTACATTGGTGTGGCTGTGCTTTGGCTCCTACGTGGATATACTCTCTTAATGGTAAATTAGGCTTGGAGAGCATGCCTCTCAGTCAGGGTCCACAAACTGGAAGGGATCTCCCTAGTTCCGGGCTTGCCTCGGCTGTGCTACAGGCTCCGACAACCTCCCCGGTGGCCTACCGGCACCTCTCCACATGACTCCAAAAGGAGTCCCTCTTACCGCTCACTTCTGACAACTTCAGCCAAGTCACTCAACAACCCTGCCAGCTGCTGCTGCAGCCATCCAGGTTCACGCTATCAGGCCTCGGCCTGAAGCCTCTCCATGATGCCCTGCACACCATTAGCGGACAACTTCAAACACTGATGGCAAGGCGCAGGATGATTTCCCAGCCCCTGCACAATCCCTGATATAACGTCCCGCTGATCCTCTCCCCCCCTCACCAGTATGTCACCCAGCCTGCCGGTAAAAGTAGAGGGGGGGGGGAGAATAGGTAAAGGGGAGCCTGGTCCTTTCAGCCATGCTGTCCTGTCGCCTAAGGGCTCAAGGCTACTTTATTTTCAATGACCAAAAAGAAGAAAATCTATTTCATAGACAATCTGTGAAAAAATTAGAAAGACAACACAAACAGCATTTTGTCTGACCTTTGTTTATAGCGTAGCTAAATATTTGTAGTTTTAAAAAAGGTAAGAAATGTATTCTAAATGTCACTCTTCAGCATTAATTTTCTTTTCAGACAACCTCCCTCCCCACAATAAAAGAACTAGATGGTTCTTAATACTTATCTAGTTGAGAAAATCAACTAAAATAAATAACATTGCTATAGTAAATTAATATGAATTGTAATTTTGATGCTACCTTTTAACCAAATAACATGCTATGTCTAGCCCTTACCCATAGCACTTGGCAATCTCTCAGCTTCTATACCTATTGATTGCTTAATGATCTTTTTCTCAAAGCACTCCTACTATGCTTCAGTTGCTGCAGTTAATTCCATCTGAAAAGTGGCTCAGAACTGTCAGAAAAGTGTGATATTGGAATATAAAATGACTGGACACTGCATATTTGAATTCAGATACTGTACGTACAAATTAGTCACCCAGAATCAAGCTAATGAGAACGAGTTCCAAAAGATGTCAAATTGTTTTTTAAATTACAGTACAATAAGATTTCTAATTGAATGTTTTGGTAAAAAATAAAAAATACTTGTACAGATCAATAAAATTTGTCTCAAAATATTAAGTCTGCATAATCTCAAAACCTCAGTTATTGTACTGTATATAGCAGTTTATTAATTTCAGAACATGTTTATGGTTATTTACTAAACTCTCTATAAACTGAAGGATTCCCCATGCCTTACATTTAATTAAAAAAGAAACATAGCAATTCATTTTTTTTAAACAGTCATGCTATGTAAATGTGATATGTAATAGTAGTTTATATATTTGATAAAAATCAGCCACAGTATACAGTACATAATACAATTTTTTCAATATACTTAAATTTCAATTTCAAAACAGTTTAATAGGAACATTGATGAATATATTTATTTTTAAATTGATAAGGAGCATTAGAAATTGGATTATGTTGAATATTTTCCTTGGAAAAAGAAAAGTGAAAGAGATTCAAACATACATTTTACAGTTTTCCAAATCTGGACTGAGAAGATATATCAAGTTCAGTAATTGAAGTCATCAAAGATTTGGAAATCCTGAAGCGCTCATGGACAGTCAGCAATACAGCAGTAGTTCAACTCTCATTACAGCTTAAATAAAAAAAGATGGATTTTGTACACTACTTTTCTAATCTTAGAAAATATTTCACCCCAACTTCAAATTAGGCTAAAATCCCGCTTGAGTGAATTGCGATCAATTATTCCTAGATGCATTAAAAAACAACTCCACTGCTTCCTGTGGTCTGGGACCGGGCAAAATATGGGCTCACCGGACACAAAATTGCAACAAGGTCAGAACTTGGCCTAGCAGTCAATAGAAAAGTCACAATGTCATTATGAAATTATATTGTGGCTTTCTATTGGTGACCATGCTACTATATTTGTTGTCCATTGGCCACATTTGTCATTTTTGGAATCAAAATTGGCCAAAAAACTACACATATCTGAGGAATCAGTGGGTCCCCGGATGGCGAAAGACCATGGATGGGCTCCGGGACCCCTCGGCTACGGTAAGATTTCATAAACAAATATTAATCTTGGGTGGGCAGATGCTGCTTAAAAGGTTTTTTTTACATAAATGATATTTTTAAATATATAATACATCCCGCCTATCTCTGACCATCAGAAATGGGAAGGGATTAAGAGGAAAAGGCCAAACTGTTCTTTCAGGGAAGTTGTTGTTATTAGTGTGCAATGTGGAGTAAAGAATGGGTGTGAGATCCCTTTAATATTGACAGACATGCCTTCTATGACACTGCACGTCATAACTGTCTCTAAAAGGTCAATGACTCCCAACGGTTGACTGGCAGTAGTGCAACCCTCCTTGCCCGGCTCTAAAGGAGTTTACATTGAGTTGAATGTATATATAAATGGCAATGCTCAGTGTCCCATACCTTTTCAGGGTGCTAGGTCGGTGCAGGCTGCATGTGGATATACAGAGCGAAAAATGATGGGCGCCAATAACTTTTATAGTACAGAGCTTTATTCACAGCCACTGATAATGCTCATCATACAAAAACGGACTTCACTTCAGACATTAACTGGTGGTTACTCTGTGCTTTTCCCCTTGGTACTGTAGCTCTCACTCCTGCACTGGGGAGGTACAGTACTAGTGCTTGTTTCCCTTACTAATAATTAGATTGTCACTCTATATAAAGTACCATGCAGCCTGGTACCATTCTCTGTGATATTCAAGCAAACATGAATATTTACAATGCTGGGGGTCTGGCACCACCAGAGTAGAATCTGATCTCAGACACTTCCATATCATGTGAATAATCCAGGAGCGATCACACGATGCAAACAGGCCCCAGATGTCGCAAACGGAAGTGGAGGAAGGTCTTGGACAGCCCAATCTTCCACAAAAAAATGAACAAGTGCCCATACCATACCACGTATGCCATTAGTTCACTAAAAAGGTACATTTTCTATTAAATTTTTAATGTCACATTTGCTAACGGAAAAGCGTTGTATTAAGTGTAACACCTGTTTGTGCTAATGATATGCAAAATAGAGGTTCCCTCTGATAGCCCATATCCATGGAGGTCTGTTAAATTTAATGTAGGAATTTAATAAAAATTATAATAACTTTATTTATATAGCGCTTTTCTCCCAATGGGACTCAAAGCACTTCACAGTTACAAAAAGGGGGAAAAAAGAAAACATTAAAGGTTATAAAAGAGACCAAATAAAAGGAAGATACAATACAGGATGAGACAACACTTTAGTTATTAAATGCCAGACAGCTTGTGGCTCATTATTAAATGCTGAGGTAAACAGGTAGGTCTTGAGCCTTTTTTTTAAGATTTCCAAAAAGGGGGCCTCTAGAACTGTATGAGGCAGACTGTTCCAAAGAGTGGGAGCAGCATGGCTAAAAGCTCAGGCCCCAAAGGAAGTCAAGGAGATTCTGGGAACTGTTAGGAGTTCTTCCTGCAGATCGAAGTGAGCGAATGGGGGTGTAGGGAATGAGAGGCTCTTTCAGATAGCTGGGACTGTGACCATGTAGTGCTTTGAATGTCAACAAGCCAATCTTTAAATAAATTCACCATTTTAAAGGCAACCAGTGCCAAGAACAGACAACAGGTGTCATGTGGCAAGAACGGGTCTGGTTAGTTAACAACCTGGCCATAGCGGCCTGCACCAGCTACAGGCAGCCCAGCTCATTCTCAGAAGACCCAGGTACAGTGCATTGCAGTAGTGCAGGCGTGTGGACACAAAGGCATTGACAAGTGCAATAAGATCCTCTGGGAGGATCAAGTGCTTAATCGTGGCAATGTTCTTTAGGTGGGAGAATTAAGATTTTATCACAGCTGACAACTGATGTTTAATGGTAAAGTCTCAGTCAAGGACAACACCAAGATTATGCACAAGGACAGAGCTTAGCAACAGGAAACCCCCAAGCTTAAGGTCAGTTGGTTCACCTAGCTTCAGTTTTGTTGTTTGCCGATGGTGAGCATCCACCATGAGCACTTCTGTCTTATCAGGATTCAACCTCAACCAACTTGCACTCATCCGCTCTAGGAACTCAGATAAACATCTATTGAGAACTAATAATGATATCTTAAGGGGTTTAAAAGTCCTTAGCAGCATACCTGTTGCACAAGTATAGTTCAGTGACATCTGCCATGCCATCAGATTATGACTCCTAGTGGCAGCATGTACACTGCGACAACATAGGAGATAAGATGGAACCCTGTTGCACTGCATATGACAGGGGCATTGGTGTAGGGGGAGTATACTCATGAAGATACTCTCTGTGATCTACCAGTGAGAAAAGATCTGAACCAGCTGAGAACTGTGAAACACAGTCCACAGAAATCATTCAGGTGCTCCACTAAGATCTCATGGTTAACAGATTCAAATGCTGCATAGGTCAAGGAGTACTAAGTTCGAACAGTCACCTTTATCTCTCTCAATAAGGAAATCATTTAACACATATATCAGAGCTTTTTCAGTACGATGCCATATTCTCAATCCTGACTAGAATGGGTCATAACTATGATTTGTTGATAGACGAGTTTCCACTGGGGTTGCCACTGTGATGATGGGGAGGATTTGGCCCGGGATTAAAGGGGTTACACCCCAATTGGCCACCTTCTAACCTCACCAGGGAGACAAGGGGTTAACTGGGCTGAGGCCCAGAAATGTGATTTAACCCTTGTCATAACCTGAAAATGTATATTCCACTGTTCCCCTGTTTTATTGTTATATCAGTGTCTGCATCACACACACACTAGGATCCATCCGGGAGCACAAGGGTTAATAGTTGTTTAGTGATTATAGCCCTTTGTGTAATTTTCCCGCCTTTTCAGGCACCATTTTGCAGGCTCCCATAGGCCGCCATTGAGCTCCATGTGTTTCAATGGTGAATCTTGCTGTTTGGGTCCTGTTTCCTGAGAAGACCAGCAGATGGCGTCCGAGAGGAGGAGCGGCGGTTTCCCATTGTAAGTCAATGGGCTCATTGACTTCAATGGAAATCCTCGATGGAGCTTTCCAGGAACGAGTTGGCTGCCGTCCAAACCGCTTAACCGCAAAGCGGATACATTTTCAATAGGAGAGCTTTGATCACTGATTAGCTAAGTTCAACGACAAGTGGCGTGGGAATAAACAGTTCTAGAGCACCTAGAAATAAAATTCTTTCCGCCCCTAGTTCCTAGACCTCCCCCCACTCGACCACAATCGGGTCCCCGTATCCTGGACCCCCGATAAGGGTCGAACCGAGAAGAGCGGGTCGCGCCATACGTTCCAATGGCGGCGGCAGAAACAGCTCAAGAAAACGGCTAAGTGTGAAAAGCTGAAATTTGGTAATCCATAGCTCCGGTTCCAGAAGGCCCAGAGGATCAGGGTTTGGGGTATCTGTAGCCACTGCTCCGGCATCACTGCAGAACCATCCTTGACCCTCTTGGACCAACCCGACAGAGTATGGACCCCCTTGAAATTTTGGGACTATTCCCATAGACTCCAATGGCGGCCAAACCCCATTGACCGGCTATGGCGGAAAACCCCCATTGACTTCAACGGCGACGGCGCCCCGTTGAAAGTCTATAGCGGCGGATTCCCATAGCCACCAACGGCGGCGGTTTGCCATTGAAAGTCTATGGCGGCGAAGCCCGTTGTTTTCAATGGGGATTTAGTGAAAAAACGTGATTTAATTTACAGCGGAGATTTTTGTATTAAAATGTGAAACGGTTTTAAGTGTATTTGTGTATCTCCGGTTCCGAAGGTCGTAGCAAGTCGCAAATTGGACCATAGGGTGTCCCAGTTCCGGCATTGAGAACGGGGAAGTTTGGACCTGCTGGACCTAACGGAACCGGATATTTTAATATGTTTATGTTTTATCTTTCATACTGTGTTTCAATGTATGGGTAAAACCCAGAGGAACTTCCTTTGCATACCAGTGTAGCATATGGCCAGAAAGGCGACCCAATGTCTAGGACTTAAGTATGGTTCAAAGGATTTTGTCACCTCTACTGTTTACATGAGGGCGGAGATTACTCAAACCAGAGCAGTCTTCAAGTGTTCCAGTTCACACCTCACAACAAAGAATTTCCTGCCAGGAATCCAATCTGGTAGACTAGCTGGCATTCCTGATGCAGAGGAGGGGTTGCAGAAATGAGACCCCAGAGCTCTACTGCGCATGTACCAGCTAGCAGGGGGGCATGTATCAAATTGTGTTCCCACGTTAATGAGTGGCTAGAGTTAATTGAAAACCAATCCACTGTACTCAATGTTAAGGATAGGGCACAAAAGGTTTATAAACTGTTGTCCACCCTTTATCCTTTGTCTGTTCTATACCATCTTGATTGCTGAGAGAAACACTATGCAATGTCTTCATGCCAGAGGTCTTTCATGTCTTTGGTGTCATGATGACTATGAAGAGTGCTGTATGAACTGCCAGTCCAGATATGACTGCTTCATCATTTCCATTTTAAGTAAGTGTCTATATTTTGCCTGTTATTTGTATATCTAATGTGTTCACCTTTATCAAGGAATAAATTATATTTTATCATATCTAAGTCTCTTCCCAGTTCAGACCCAGTTATAAATATATATTATCTTTTATATATATTTGTGTGTAAATTACAGCCTGCCATAAAGTCACCGTGACAGCCACCACTTTCGCAATAACCTTCCCTAAGGCTGCGCTTATAGTGCCGGCGATGCGACATCGCAGCAAAACAAATGTATTGCCGCTGTTGCATGTGCTTATAGTAAGTGCGATGCGACGGAAGCGACGCTGGCGGCGCAAAATTTGGAAGCTGGTCGAATTTGATTTTTCTGAGGCTGTCGCCACATGTGACAGCCTCTGAACCAATCAATGGCCAGGTCGCTTGCGACGTCGCTGCAAAGCGAAATACATCTTTGGCGATATACTGTAAGTGCGGCCTAAGAAAGGAATATTTGATAACGGCCAGTAGTTAGCTATGAAACCAGGGTCTAATGAAGGCTTTTTTTTTAGAAAAGGTCTGATGACTGCTTCCTTCAGCAAATCTGGAAAGATCCCCATCTGCAATGACCACATTACTATTTTGGTACATACTGGGCTGATTATATCAACACAGCCTAGGAGAAGGTGTGTTGGGGCTGAGTTCAAATCACAGGTAGAGAGACGCAACCCCTAGATTGTTTGCACACTATCTTCTATATCCATATGGTCAAAGCTAATCCATAAAGCCAGAGAACCTGCATTTTAATGCCTGGAACCCTGACAATCACTAGATAGCTCATTAGTCGGGACCCTTGCCTTGATGGAGGTTACTTTATCAGAGAAGAAGAGATCAAAATAATCCCAACGGGACTGTGGAAAGGCTTCACCAGAATGCAGACATGCTGGTTTGCTGAGCCTCTCTATGGTGTGGAAAAGCTGAGCTGGTCTATTGTCCGCTGCCATGATCTCACGTGACAGAAACTCTGACTTCTTACAAGTAATTGTTGACTAGTATTTCGAGAAGAGGTCAATCAGTTTCAGCTTGTCCTCAACCAGGTGAGATTTTGGCCAGCACCATTCAAGCCTGCAACCTTTCTTCTTGAATTCCCTAATAGAACTGTCAAATCAAGGGGTGTGGTTGTGTGAGGTGAGGGGTCATATGTGAACAGGAGCAATAGTATCCATTGCATTCCCCATATCTCTATTGTAGTACTGGGAGCAACACAGGCACTCAATATGTCACAGGGTTGCCATCAGGCCCTGGGGGGTTCAGACCCCTCAACAGTCGATCCCTGATCACCACCATGGGAGAAGGCCTATTTGAGTTATGGGGGTTATTGAGAACAAAATGGAGTGGTGGTCTTACCAGACCACTGGGTCTATTGTTAGATCAGAGATTTCTAAACTGGTCTGGAAAACAGTATAAAGTATGTGTCCACTTCTATGGGTAGCAGAGCAAAGTTGTGTGAAACACACAGCATTCATTTTGTGGAGGAAGTCTTGACCAAATTGAAAAAGTTTATCATCAACGCAGGTATTGAAATCCACCAAGATAAGCCATCTGGGGTGCTCTAGGCCAGCAACGAGGTTGGCCAATTCCTGCAGAAATAACTTCCAAGCTCCAGGGGGGTGATTGATGGCAGGATTCTAAACTCCACACCCATGGCACTCTGTGCAGCAATACACTCAAATGATTGAGTTAGCCCCACTGGGATGGCCATTAGTTTCAAAGTTGTTTCAAAACAGATTGCCAAACCTCCTCCTGTTTTGAGCAATAAATCATAGAATAATTTGTTGGGACAGTAGTTTCTAAAATGGGGGTTGCGTTTGAATCTAGCCACGTCTCTGTTGGGTCTGACAATTCAATAAGGTCATCTATAACAGCTGTATTATTCCTAATAGATCTGGTATTACATTAAACAGTTCTAATAGGACACACTGGGGGCCTTAGATACTGTTCTGTCCATTCATTGTAGAATCTCTGGGGATGGGGATCAAGCAGGAAGGACCCCTAAGTCTGTTCACCTGTACCCTAGACCATATATTGGACACTACTTTGTCTCCTCTCGGGCAGGGGGGCAGGAGAGCAGGAGGATAAGTGAGTTAGGAAGGTATGGGAGAGAGTTTGTTCTCTGTATACTTGCCCATCACGGCAGCCCCTGTGAGTTTTAAAAAAAAAGCAAAGGGATTCAAGGACGTAATCAAGGGATGGTTTGATAGGAACTGCAGCACGAAGAGGTCGGAGTGACAGAAGGAGACTAGAGGTGTAGGAATATATCAGATCAGCAGCAAAACAGTTAACATGGTGGAGGTCAGACTGTGAGGATTAGTTAGTAGTAGAGGAGAGTGGGGATGACAAAATTGCTAAATAACCTACGTTACTCCAACCTCCCACCCAGAAATACAGCTTTTGCAGGAGAGGGAGAGTGGAGAGAAGATGGAAAAGAAGAGGATGAATCCTATTTTTTGTAAAGTTCTAAGTGACTTACAGACCTCCACAAATACTCCTTTACAGTAAGGCATGTATTATATCATGTTATTTGAAGTTAGTAATGTTAACTTACCATGGAGTTTCTGTATATAAATAGCTGCGTGGGTGTGCGTTAACCCCAGAAAAAATAATGGATGTATGTATTTTTAAAACAGACTGTTATTAGCACTGGGTTAACAGACCTCTGTGGATCTTGAACACTCACTAACATCAGGTTAAGACACCTTTGCAGCTGGGAAGGCCATTACGTTAAGTATAATGGCTGTTAGTGCTAATCACATGAAAAAGGCCCTACAGGCTTCCTCCCCACCCTTTGAATGAAAAACACATGAAGCTTCTTTGGAGAAACAAGTGCCCAGATTCAATACGTTATAACAACAACCACATTAACTTTGCAGGCAGCCTTTCAATGATATGGAACCTACTGCACAGCATTGGTGCATTTTGTGATCCCCACTGCCGAATAGTCCTGAAAGGGTGTGACCAAATTCTTAGCATCAAACTCACCAAATAATTGGTCTCCAGCTTAGCAAACCAACTTCACCACAGGCAAGGGGATTTAGACCCCTTAAGATAACCTTGCCCCTAACCAAACTGAGCACCTTTTTTTTACCATGTTGTCATCGGTTTATCAAGCAGCACTATGATTGGAAGTTCCGGTAGTGATGTCATTTGATGCACTACATCTAGCCCTGCCCCCCAATCGCAGACAACCTGGGAATCCCCTGCTCAGCTGTGTGTCGCCATACACATCAGCTGCTGAACGCCGAGTGCGCTCTTTTTCACGGCACCACTGGAGCCCTTCCCCTGCTCCCCTGGGACACTGAATAACATCACAACTGAGCCATATGGAGGCTGCAGCAGGGAGGTGATTCATCCTGGTTCCAGTGTGTTCCTGCAGCCGCAGCAGAGCAGAGATTCCTACCTGTTATCAGGTTTTTGTACTATGCGATTTTAACACCTTTGTTTGTGACTGTGATTACCCTCCCCCCATTGGTTTTATTTTTCCCCCTCTGTCTTTGTTTATTGTTCACTCCTTATCCCAGTGTTCCCTGTCCCCTACCATCCTCACTGTGGGGTTTTTGTCAAGCCACTAATGCCACATCACTCCAGGTTTAACTTTATTATCTTGTGCCTACATTTAATTATTTACTTTGGCATTTACCGTGTTGAATCTATTATTCTCTAGACAGTAAGTGCTGAAACATTAGTTTGTATGTACATTTTTAAGGTTTTCATCAACTCAATACATGTATTAAATGGTAATACACTATTGGGCATGCGCTTCTGCTTCTTGTGTTTTAGATCCCCTGGAACTTGGTTTATTCCACAGAAGCTGCTCAGAGCCCAGGAATTATTTGGTCCGTCTACCCTATATCCTTTATTCAACTGACCTGGACTTTGTTGTAATGATCAATATCTCCTACTGCTTTAGGAATACTATTGTTTGTACAGATTTTTAGCGCTGATTATCTGTTTTACACAGATATATATATATATAGCTGTGTGAAAAAGAAAGTACACCCTCTTTGAATTCCATGGTTTTACATATTGGGACATAATAACAATCATCTGTTCCTTACCAGGTCTAAAAATTAGGTAAATACAACCTCAGATGAACAACAACACATGACATATTACACCGTGTCATGATTTATTTTACAAAAATAAAGCCAAAATTGTGAAGCTATGTGTGAAAAACTAAGTACACCCTTATTGCTTCCATAGGAATTAAGATGCTAAGTAGCAGACAGGTGCTGCTAATCAAATGCCCGTGATTAATTGATCATCAGCAAGTGTGACCACCTCTATAAAAGCCGGTTTTAGCAGTTTGCTGGTCTGGAGCATTCAGGTGTGTGTTAACACAATGTCAAGGAGGAAAGAAATCAGCAATGATCTTAGAGAAGCAATTGTTACTACCATCAATCTGGGAAGGGTTATAAGGCCATTTCCAAACAATGTAAAGTCCGTCATTCTACAGTGAGAAAGATTATTCAAAAGTGGAAAACATTCAAGACAGTTGTCAATCTTCCCAGGAGTGGACGTCCCCAGCAAATTCACCCCAAGGTCAGAACGTGCAATGCTCAGAGAAATTAAAAAAAAAAAAACAAGAGTTACATCTCATAATCTACAGGCCTCAGTTAGCATGTCAAATGTTAAAGTTCATGACAGTACAATTAGAAAAAGACTGAACAAGTATGGATTGTTTGGAAGGTTTGACAGGAGAAAGACTTCTCTCTAAAAAGAACATGGCAGCATGGCTTAGGTTTGCAAAGTTGCATCTGAACAAACCACAAGACTTCTGGAACAATGTCTTTGGACAGACGAGACCAAAGTGAAGATGTTTGGCCATAATGCACAGCGCTACAATTGGCAAAAACCAAACACAGCATATCCGCACAAACACCTCATACCAACTGTCAAGCACGGTGGTGGAGGGGTGATGATTTGGTTTTTTTTGCAGCCACAGGACCTGGGAACCTTGCAGTCATTGAGTCAACCATGAACTCTTCTGTATACCAAAGTATTCTAGAATCAAATGTGAGGCCATCTGTCCGACAGCTAAAGCTTGGCCGAAATTGGGTCATGCAAGAGGACAATGATCCCAAGCACACCAGCAAATCTACAACAGAATGGCTGAAAAAGAAAAGAATGAAGGTGTTGCAATGGCCTAGTCAAAGTCCAGACCTCAACCTGATTGAAATGCTGTTGCGGGACCTTAAGAGAGCTGTGCATAAACAAATGCTCACAAACCTCAATGAAATGAAGCAACGTTGTAAAGAAGAGTGGTCCAAAATTTCTCCACAACGATGTGACAGACTGATAAAGTCATACAGAAAACGATTACTTCACATTATTGCTGCTAAAGGTGGTTCTACAAGCTATTGAATAATAAGGTATACTTACTTTTTCACACGTGGCTTCTCCGTTTTGGCTTTATTTTTGTTAAATAAATCATGACATGGTGTAATATGTCAAGAGTTGTTGTTCATCTGAGGTTGTATTTACCTAATTTTATGACCTGCTAAGGAACAGATGATTGTTATTATGTCATGATATGTAATCCATAGAATTCAAAGAGGGTGTACTTTCTTTTTCACACAACTGTATATATATGTACAGTGTTCGACAAATCCATTAAAATACAGGCCCGTGGCGACTGAATTTGACCCCGTGGTGACCTCCTCATGGCCGATACCATGCAGGGCGGGATTGGGGGCGGGACTAGGTGGCGAGTAGATTTTTTGGTTCGGCGAGTAGATTTTTGGGTGATTTGTCAACCACTGTATATGTATATAAATAAAAAGAACAAGCAAGGTACCTGCAACAAACTAACACAAAGTAATAGATGCTATCGTCAGGTGAAAAGTGTGGGTGATAATGATAAATAACCCCTGATGGTGCTACACGTCAAAGATTAATATGACTACAAGAACAAAAGAAAAACCTAACGAGCACACAAGCATATAAAAAAGTAATACATTTTTTCAACAATATTTACGATAACACAATTTAAACAGTCTGGGGAAATCTGGATACCTCAACATGCCTGCAGAAGTAAAGGTAATGAACAGCAACCATAAGCTGGTAAAGTGTAATCAGTAATAGAATCACTAAACTCAAGCAGATATGCCTTACAGTAATAAGTATGTGAGGTTTAGGGTGAAAAAGTTCACCCTTACCCCCTAGCTAGACCGGCCAGTCAGACAAAATGTATGCTGGAATAAGACACCCCCTGACACAACACAACACAACAGTGTGCTAATATAATAGGTGCTGGTTAAAGGGAAGGACCTCTCTGCATGCTGGTTTAAGCACAGAAGAAAAATGCATCCAAAAAATATAGAACAGCAAAATGGACGTGGACAAGGGCCCAAGGATAAATAGATGTTAATTCAAAACCCTTGTGTTTACTGAGTGGTATAACAGAAAACAGTCTCAAATGTCCACATACATATATGTAGGCTAAGTGAATACTCAGCCAGTTCCTGTTCCGTGGTGATCAGCAGTCAATCAGCTGGTTGTTTCATACAGGTCCACTCGATCCTCAAAGTCAGTCAGGCATGGACTGAGCGAGGGAGCCTTATTCTCTTCAGTAGGCCCCAGCAGACAGTGTTAAGGTAATGGTAACGTTCAAGTCCCCCAATCCAGAGGCCAAGTCAGGCATGGCGGGATATCCTCAGAGGACATTCAGACCTGCCGTGATGAAGTCGGCGTCATAGCTGACGAAACTCGTCGGGCATATGTCATCACATTGTTACCAGTGAATCAGCTGTTGGAGGATTTCCCCTCGGTGGTGGAACAGTGAGCCGGTGTGATGCTCCATCATCGCTGGGTTGATAACTTGTTTGGCTGCACTAATGAACGCATCTAAGTCTGTGTTATTTACGGGACTTCACAGCACCACTCGACTCCCAGGAAACTACTCACCGTTCTTCAAGGTACTCCAGTGTGCATATTCTGTGGGTAAAGTGGACCTTTCACTTACACATCAGGTCTGCGAGACCTGCTTCCAATTTAACACGGAGGTCTGAGCTGACGGGCGTGCGACTAGAGCTGATCCTGAATCAGCATATTTTGAAACTCCCCTCCAGGAGCAGAGGGTAATACAATATCTTACCTTGAAGAGGATTGGCATCCACCCAGTAGCTGCCGGAGTTGTTATATACCTTGCACATCTCTCACCACAACACGGGAGTAATACAGGACTCTGGGGGTTAAATATAACATACCTGCATGGTCGACACCATCTACTAATTTATGAAGTAGAATTTTTGTCCTCATAGATATTTTAGCCCTCAAGGCTATACTCCATCTGTCACAGTACAGATTACAGCTTTAACTGCCTCAACTTTTTATCTCTGTATGAATTTGTACCTTTTATTGCTAGCGGACAGGTTGATCTTATATTAAAAATTTGTTTAAAGTGACCTTATATTCGCACTAGGAGTGTGCGCTGTTCATTTTTTGGTTTAACATATATGTATTAATATTTATTTTTACGCTCAGTTGACTGACATTGAAAGGCTTTTTATAGAGTGACATGCAGGTGGAACGTTGTTGCCCAAAATATGAGGCCCTTTACAAAAGCACATACATGCCAGGATTTTAAAGTTCCTATCGGATTGATTTGAAGAGTATCTAATTAATTAAGTAGAAATAGCCGTATTTCTAACAGTAATGGGGTCCCCCCGCAATCGCAGATAGGGGCCATTACAGGGTGTGTGGTGCATATACCTGCTGGCAGCAGGAGGGCCAAGTCATCCGCAATGACTTTGAGACACAGGAACAGGCTTCTGGAGTTCATACCCCACATGATAATTAGCAGTGCATGGCCTACATTTGCTGTAGGCTCCAGGGAAATGGAGATGATCTCCCACGGTAGAATTGATTACCTCTCCCCCCCAGATAGATCACACACCAGGCCGGAGGTATATTGCAAAACAGTAACAGTTTATTACTATGCTCTGCAGTAACATAACAGGTACTCAGCAGTCTTCTGCCTGATACAGTCTCTTGGCACAGTTATTACTGAAGATGGTCCCTGGACCGCCACTACAGGCCAAGGGCTCCCGCAGCCATCCTAGCTCTTCCCCACCTCCCTAACGGAGGCAGAGGTATTGGTCCACACTCACTCCTCCTCGTAGGGAAGAACCCATGGGTAGGCCTTAATCTCAGGCTCCCAGATGTGTGACCTGCCTTCCTCAGAGGGAAGGAATAACCTCCAAATTTAGGGCGGTCCTGCCCTTAAGTACAGCCAGAAGGCGGGCACCCCGTTGTCCCAGCTACAACAGGATGTATCACCCCCTGCTGTCACTCAAGTGCAGTACCAAAGGTGAAGAGGAAAACCCAATACCAACTACTGGCAAGCCTGTTAATACCAGGGTTTACTGCCAGCCCATTGGGTAGAAAAGTAGCCAGAGGGTACCCCGCTACAGAACAAATAATTGAAATGCATTGGGATCAGGAAACTATTATCAGAGTGAAAGTTAAAAATGATTGTTCAGCTCAAGGAAGAGTCTGGGACATAACTTGGAAGAGCTTATGCAGAGGCACCACAGAAAAACTGGAGGCTAGCAAATACTGTACACTAACTTTCTGTGAGGACTCCACCACGCATGCCAACACTTAATTCCATTCTAGAGGGAGAACTAAGAGTCACACATTTTGGACCTTATTATGTCCCCACCCTACTCTCCCCTCCTCTGCCCCCCCCACTCCACTGTTCTCTAGAGGTATGTGAGCTTTACGCATACTTAAGAGAGAGAGTCACCTTTGTACAACCCAAAGAGAGATACCTGTGCACAAAAAGAAACACACCTGAGATAGCTGGAAAATATGCTAATTTGGATATGCAGAGTATTTTTAAATGATTGAGTAACTTGAGACTCTATTAAAGAAGCAAAAACCCATATTTTAGGGTCTTTTAGGGTCTTTTTTTAAGTCACATTTCACATTTTGTTTCAACTTTGTGAATTTTGACACACTTTTAAGGGTAAACGTTTTAATTGAATACTCTCGAGCAAACTTTAGGCGAAGCGAATTTTGACAATTTTCCACATCTCTACTTCTCTTGTCTTATCTCCCTCTGCATCTCATTGCTCACCATTCTTCTTGACATCCTCCTATCCCTTTGTGTGACCCACTGCACATACATTTATTTATTTCTAAAAATGTTTTACCAGGAAGTAATACATTGAGAGTTACCTCTCGTTTTCAAGTATGTTCTCCCCTCCACCTAATTGCCCACCACTTCAAGGTACATGGGGCTCCCGATTCATAAAAAAGGCCCTGCGCATCACGTGATGTGAAGGTGAAGCATCATTGCATAGTAGCAGGAGGAGGCGCCGGCTCCAGAGTTGATAAGAGACCCCACGTGCACACACTGTGCAAGTGGCCCTTCCATACTCCCTGGTAGCCCTAATGCCCACCCCACATAACCAACACCCTGCTCTCCAGTCATCCCAACTTACCTCGCTCAACCAACAGCTTGCTGCCTCCTATGCCCTCCCTCCAGAGTCCTTACATTGAGAGGTTTGAGTTGTAGATGTACCCCCTGGGGTTGTAGCACTGTAAACAGGGAGGACCAGCAGATGCTGCTGTTGTGACTGCCATCAGGTCCATGGTCTCATCCCCATTAAGAAGGTCTGGCAGCTTCCAGACCAGTGAATCTGGATGGGTTGTAGAGCCTACAAGCTTTCTCCCCTCCCCCTTCCCTGTTCAGGACCCACCAGCCACCACTCACCATGTTATGCATCTATCACATATGTTGTAACATGAAATAATGCATAACTCTAATTACATTACTGTGGAAATTGAAAACAAAATCAAGATGAACTATGCTCCCTTCCAAGTTCAACTGTTGTCCTGTAATTGAGACATAATTATATTATGGTGGTAAAAAAGTGAGACGAACCAAAGTACAGCAACGATTTAAGACCCATAAGTGCCACCCACTGGGCCCCAACCCTGTTTAATTCACGCCATTGTCACATGCTTCTTAGCCACTGGCAGATATGCTGATGAATCATTGGTATTTTATCTGTGCTGCTCCCATAAATGAAAACTTAAAGACTTTCACAAATTATTTAAAATGACTTATTTTCTGTATTTTTAAAGCAATAATCTAGATTTAACCTCATACACATATAAATGCCATTAGTTCACATTTAGGATTGCTCTCTTAACATGGTCCCACCCTCCTCCCCTCCATAAAATTGAGTTGTCATGGCACATACAGTACATGTAAAAAATCTCAAGTCTCCCACCTAGATTAAGAGGGTTGCCATGTATGCACTTACCGTCTGCACAGGTAGAAAAAGGGACTTGTCCATAGTGGCATGTAGCAATCAATGGGTTTGAGACTAGTCACTCTAATTCAATAGCTTCTTCTTTAACCAGAAGGACACTACTTTCTTTCTAGATTTGTGACTGCCATTGAATATATTTCAAGGAGAAATGTTAGAGTCCAGTTTGCCAATACCTTACAGGTTTAGAGACCACACATAAATGGTCTATGATGTTCACAACAAACACTACACTCCTTGAGAAAGAACACTAGCTGTTCGAAACACGTGGGAGGAGGTTCTTTTTGTTCTGTCTGTGGACCGTATCTGTTTTTATGTAGTTTCATAAAGTTTGTTTACTTTTACCTACTGGTGAGTACTGTACCCTTAAGGAACGGCTGCTTTTTTGATCCTCTACGTTTTGTGCTACTGTTTCCGGATCCGAGTTACACCACAGAGGGAGGGTGCACCACGCTGGTACACCTAAGCCAGGAGAACGCCAGGGAACGGTGACTGATCGTGAGTACATGGGTGCTCCACACTGACGTTGTTGGAGAGTTTATTGCTGCTTCTCAAGGCTATATACCCCCGACACCCTGACGATTACCTCCTTCACAACAGGCTGACGTCAACTCCATATGCACCACATTATTATGTGATTTCTACTGTTATACATGCAGCAGGTTCCTAGAGCTAAGTAGACCTGTTCTCTACTTCACAACAAACATGTCTGTGTGCAGTCATAAAACTTAAACCGTTAGTTCCCAAAGAACCTTCAACCTTCAAAGAATTGAGAATCTGACTTGCGGAATATAAAAGTGACTCTGTATATGTAGCCAGTAGCTAAACTTTAGGATATGTTTGATGTATGAGTCTATATAGAGTGTTCATTATAAAATATTTAAAGAAAAAAGGTTATGCTGGCTAGGAATTTGTACAATAACGAACTATAAAATACCAAAGGTTTCTACTTGCAATAATGATTCAAATAAACGGCAATAGATTTATTGAAGTTAAAAATCCCATGAATCCCGATTGCTCAAAATGATTCAGCTATGAAACTTGATAAATTGTGCCCTATTATATCTCAGTTTACAAGATGGTATTTTCAGTATAATTACAATCCAAACTCAAGGCTTTTTTTTCTTACATTGCTACCTATACAAGTCAGACATTGTTCAGACAGCTGCTTAATAGAGATGTGCAAAACTGTTGCATTTGCACTAGTGACTTTTTTTGTGATAAGTTTTTTTAAAAATTGCACCAAACAGGGCAAAAAATAAATAAATCAGTTTTGATGCTGCAACAGATCTTGAAATAGGGCGACAGAGCAAGAGAGTATCTATGATTATCTTTGGAGGTACAGAAGAAGCAGTGCAATAATGCATTAGCCCCACCCCTTTTTAATGCTCTGCTAATGCAGATACAATGGGGTCTGCTCCTGCTGGTGTGTTGTGTGTGTCCTTCTGCAACGCGCCAGTGGGAGCATTAACGTCTGTTACGTCTATGTTTAAGTCTAAGTGTACTCTACTAAATAGTCTCTTTCTTTATTGTAAAACCAGGAGTCAAATTTAGCATAGTTTGCAAAGTGATGTGAACATTGTTGACATCTCTACTGCAACACATCTCAGCCATCACCGGTTAGTCCACAATTCAGTTATAACCTTCTTCAGTCTTTGGTAAGCAAAATCAATTTAAGACAATATCCAACTGTACTGTAAGTTCTCCTGCATACCACTTTGATGGTAGATTCAGTGCAAGTACCCCTTATCTTAATTCTTAGTTGTAATTATGTTTCAAGTGCTTATTCTCATTATGTCCCATATTATGTTGTTTCATCTTTTACTGCTGTGGAGAACTAAGTACATGGACGGCACTTTGCACATAAAGATATACATACTGTACATGCATTATTCAGAGGTACAGATGCAGCGGCCATTATTTTAACAAATAACGTGGTGTATACCTCAGAAAACTCATGTCATGGCGCGGGATTTCTTCCACCCGTACCGCCTTTAGACGCGAGTGCAGGCGAGTGCATAAAATGGCATTTTAGTGTTCTGGCATTTAAACACCTGAAATTGACACAGGTCAGGTGACACTCACTGAGGAAGCTAAGGGCGAAACGCGTTTGACAAATTTTGGGCATCACAGGCCACCGTATTGAGGAGTTGTAGCTTGGAGGCTTGGAGGCAGAACTGTGACTGACTCGCATGCGCATGCGCGAAATGTGAACGCGGAAGCTGCGGCGAGGACTAAACAAAGTCCGCAATTCACCTCACAGGATTGAGGACTAACGAACAATTTTACCACCAATAAATGAAGCATTGTTAAACTCCTCCAAAGTTTTTGTTTATCATGGAAAACTAAAAAGTTTAAAAACTATTTTAAAATACTTATACTTCGCTGATGTTTTTTTTTTTTTAAATAAGGTGTCTATCACTTACATTTAACATATGAAACATGCTACTGTGCTTAGTTCACTGTCATCCTATTAGTGACTGTCCCTATAAAAAAAAAAACCAGTACAGAAATAAGTTATTTAGTTTTAAAGAGATTTGAATGCTAGAACTGATGATCTTTTGAAACTATACTTTTGTGCCACTATTTTCCCCCAGCATTAACCAAACATATTGGCAGAAAAACTATTTTAACATTAAAGAACCAAAGAAAGTGGTTTATATAGATATGAGTACATTATTCCTTCCCTGTCTAATACATACATTTAATCTTTATATAACTATGTGTACTATTTGTTCACAACATATCACAAAGGCATGTTTGCCTTGGGTTTTACAACATGAAAAGATGCTGCTGAATACACAATCTTTCTTAGCAAGAGTTACTAAATTAATTTAATATTACAGAAACAACCTAAGGTAATCTGGGCCTAATATATGCAACAGCACCCCTTTCATGTAATTACATTCCAGTCTGCAGTGCCAGATGGCTTCTTGTGATAAATGTAAGTTTTGTACATACAGGGACATAAAAAAAAAACAACGGAGAAAAAAAAATCATTTAATAATGCATTTAATGGGTTGTAGACTTTTCCATAGTTATTTTTTAAGGCAAGAACCCAAAATTAGATTTGTGAACTGGAAATTGCTTCTGTGGGTGTTCACAGTGATAATGTAAATTTTGAACTATTATACAGGCATACCCCGCATTAACGTACGCAATGGGACCGGAGCATGTATGTAAAGCGAAAATGTACTTAAAGTGAAGCACTACCTTTTCCCCACTTATCGATGCATGTACAGTACTGTAATCTGCAATCATTATATACGTGTATAACTGATGTAAATAAGACATGTGTAACAGGCTCTATAGTCTCCCCGCTTGCGCACAGCTTGGGTACAGGTAGGGAGCCAGTATTGTTGTTCAGGACGTGCTGACAGGCGCATGCGCGAGCTGCCGTTTGCCTATTGAGCGATATGTACTTACTCGCGAGTGTACTTAAAGTGAGTGTCCTTAAAGCGGGTTATGCCTGTATAGGAAGTTGATAAACCCTTATATTTATATGAGTCCCTTTAACTCTAATAAGTAAGATCCCTGTCCATTATACAGAGAAGGTAGTGTCCAGTATATTTAGCATCTGCAATATAGTGCAAACACTGAGAAAGTAACCTTTTCTTTCATATTTCAATATTTGTTTCAGCATTTCAAATCTGTTGACAAACTTTTCAAATTCAAGCCCGAAAGACATAATAGCAAAATATCATGGTATAAATGCATCGACTGGGGCAGGACTTTATGTAGAGTATGCTGAAGTAAATAATTATGTAGCTATGCAATGAGAAATAATGCATTACTGTACATAGATGTTTTAGGGAAATCACAAGTGTGCCCCTTGTTTGCCTTCTTCTGGATCAATCTAAATACAAATATAGGATGAGTTTGTTAGTTGACTAAATTTAACATAGGTTGAATGCAATGGATATACAGTATATATATATTATATATATATATATATATATATATATATATATATATATATATATATTATATATTATATATTATATATTATATATATATATATATATATATATATATATATATATATATATATATATATATATATATATATATATATATATATATATATATATATATATATATAATACTGAGTTAAGTTATGGTGAGTAAAAAAAGTGACAAAAACCCTCCACAGGAAAGCAAATATGCAAATATAGCTGTATGCTCATTTGCATGTCTTAGGCCGGTCTGCAACCCCACCTTTCCCCATTATCACCCAGCATACAGCACTTCCATTGCAGCAAGGGATTATGGGAAATGACATGCAAATGAGCACACAGTGTCACTTTTTGCCTCAATAACCATTTTTAACATGGTTCCCTATAGGCTTAAGCTTGCTGCATGGTCACAGCTTTGAGCACAGCCAGGGTTAAGGTGCATACCCAGAAAACCACCCACAGACAGCTGTTTCGACCTTGATGGGTCTCATCAGTGTGGGGTTGATTTTACTGGGAATGCAAGAGAGGCTATGGGATAGGCTAAACCATAATACTGAGTTAAGTTATGGTGAGTAAAAAAAGTGACAAAAACCCTCCACAGGAAAGCAAATATGCAAATATAGCTGTATGCTCATCTGCATGTCTTAGGCAGGTCTGCAACCCCGCCTTTCCCCATTATCACCCAGCATACAGCACTTCCACTGCAGCAAGGGATTCTGGGAAATGACATGCAAATGATGCTTTCCTGTGGAGGGTTTTTGTCACTTTTTTTACTCACCATAACTTAACTCGGTATTATGGTTTAGCCTATCCCATAGCCTCTCTTGCATTCCCAGTAAAATCAACCCCACACTGATGAGACCCATCAAGGTCGAAACAGCTGTCTGTGGGTGGTTTTCTGGGTATGCACCTTAACCCTGGCTGTGCTCAAAGCTGTGACCATGCAGCAAGCTTAAGCCTATAGGGAACCATGTTAAAAATGGTTATTGAGGCAAAAAGTGCCACTGTGTGCTCATTTGCATGTCATTTCCCAGAATCCCTTGCTGCAGTGGAAGTGCTGTATGCTGGGTGATAATGGGGAAAGGCGGGGTTGCAGACCTGCCTAAGACATGCAGATGAGCATACAGCTATATTTGCATATATATATATATATATGTGTGTGTGTATGTGTGTGTGTATGTGTGTGTGCGTGCGTGCGCGCGCGAGTGCGTGTTTGTATTTGGGGTTAGGGTGGGTGGTTTATATGTATTTGGAGGTGGGGGTTATACAGGCATACCCTGCATTAATGCACGCAATGAGACCGGAGCATGTATGTAAAGCGAAAATGTACTTAAAGTGAAGCACTACCTTTTCTCCACTTATCGATGCATGTACTGTACTGCAATCGTCATATACGTGCATAACAGATGAAAATAACGCATTTGTAACAGCCTCTATAGTCTCCCCGCTTGCGCACAGCTTCGGTACAGGTAGGGAGCCAGTATTGCTGTTCAGAACGTACTGACAGGCGCATGCGTGAGCTGCCATTTGCCTATTGGGCGATATGTCCTTACTCACGAGTGTACTTAAAGTGAGTGTCCTTAAACCGGGTATGCCTGTATGTATTTGTTATATGTAGGCATACGCCTAAATGTGATGACATGCATATGCGTTTTGACAAGGTTCCAATGAGACATACATGCATGCGCAAAAAATAAAAACAGAATGAAAACAAGAGAAAGCCTAGCAAAAGTATTGATTAATAAATAATACATATAGAAAAGTGATGATACGCATATGCGTTTCAACAAGGTTCCAATTAGACGTACTGTACACGCATGCGCAGAAAAATATTTTACATTCGGAAGAAGACGCAACATTGTATTACTTCTTTTCCCTTTATTATCCTGTATACAATATGTCCTCATATTTTTAATCTGTGTATGGCTAAGGAGCCTCAGACTATACAGTATGAACTTGTAACGTTAATCTCTGCTTCAAATATAAATCTTCAAATTACAATTACTGTACACACTCACACAGACTTACAGAACTGTACGGCTGTTCTGTACTGTAGGTTGAACTGCTATTAGACTTTTAAGACAACAACTCGCGATTGCCCACTTGAGTTTCTAGACGGTATTGCAGACAACGCTAAAATGCAATTTTCTGCACCCGATAGAAACCCGAGTCAATGGCGGTACGGTTGGAAAACATCACGCGCCATGACAGGGGTATTCCGATGTATACACCGGGTGAAATCTTTGAATAACGGCTGCTGTAGTTTCTCCATTTTGGCTTTATTTTTGTTAAATAAATCATGACACAGTGTAATATGTCATGTGCTGTTGTTCATCTGAGGTTGTATTTACCTAATTTTAAGACCTGCTAAGGGACAGATGATTGTTATTATGTCCTGATTTGTAAAACCATAGAATTCAAAGAGGGTGTACTTTCTTTTTCACACAACTGTATGTCTTCTTTCAACCTCTTCTACAATGTAGCTATGTAACTTCAACTGCACTTTTCTTAGCACTAACTTACTCCAACACCCCATGCTAATTTGCATATTTAAATTAATTTATTTCCCAGGTATCTAAAGGTACTATATGCTCACATGTATTTCTCCCCATGCAGTATGTGACTCTAGTCGGAGGTACTGTATGTAAGTAAATACTGTAGGCCCTCTACTAAAGAGGTCTCTCACTTAGTGATGTAAAGTCACACAAAGCATGTTATTTCAATGTAATATTATGCTTTTATTGAAAGGTTTGCAGCTGCTTATGTGAAAGAATGCCACTACTGTACAATGCATTTATCGTATATTGTTGTGTAGAATAAAAAGCCTTGAAATATAGCAATTCCATTTCAAGACATAACGTCTGGTTCTTTTTTAGATTGAAAAAAACAATAGTAGCATTTTAAGAGAAAGATTTCCACTACTCAAAAGGAAAATAATGCGCTTTAAGTAGCCAACCCCTGCAGTGACAACTTGCTGAAATTTTTTGATTTTGAGCCCTGTTTGTCCTCAATGATATTTGAGTCACAATCATAACCAAATAAGTATTCTATTGATGCTTGGTGAGGTTAAATACATTAGAACAGAGGTTCTGAACTCCAGTCCTCAAGACCCCCAACAGGTCAGGTTTTAAGGATATCCCAGCTTCAGCACAGGTGGCTATGCCTTTGACTGAGCCACAGATTGAGCCACCTGTGCTGAAGCAGGGATATCCTGAAAACCTGACCTTTTGGGGGGTCTGGCGGACTAGAGTTGAGAACCCTGTATATTAAATAAACAGCAGTTGGTGCTATCATCAATAAACACATTTTTCTTTAAATGTTACAGATTTATTGAGTGTCAAAACACGTTGTGTATATAGGGACATCACTGAATTAATGTAGATCATCGCCCACCTTGTGCTAAATGATCAAAATCTACTTTCTGTTTTAATTTTTTATTACAGCATGATTATTTTCAGGGAGAAATGCACAAAATGCGGATTTAATTGCAGCTTTCACATTGTTTCATTAAAATAAGCCATTCTAATCAAGGCTTCTGTTTTCTAAAATAAATGGTTGATTAAATTGGATGTAACGTCCTGTATTAGTTTCTTGATTGCTTGCGAATACTCACAGAAACATACGCTCTGTGTTACATTAATCTGATTTCTTTCTGTAAAAATTGAACATCGATCTCTTGCATAATATGTGCATGTGGCTTCAGATAAACTTGTAATTGTACTTTAAATCTAATAGAATAGCTTTGAATTTCGAAAATATAAACCATTTAGTGGCACATCTACAAAGTGCTGTTAAATCAGGGCAAATAAGGTGAAGTAATCCTAATACTGCAGGTAATGGGTATTATTTTCCCTGAGGTTAATTGTTACCCACAAAGCTAATGATTAGAGATGGGCATATTTTTGGGGCAGATTTGGATCTGCAGCAGATTGACCAGTTCCTTACGTCCGCATATTTCAGTGGATCAATCTCAAAAAAAAAATCGCTTTTTGCGGATTTTTAATTATTATTGTCAATACACTCCGCGGATTCTGCAACCCGTGGACGGATTTGTAGAATCCAATCCACGGGTTCAGCAGTGCGTTGACGATTTTTTAAGAATCTGCCAATGACTTGCTGAATCCGCGGATTGGATTCTAAAAATCCATCCACGGATTGTATCCAATGGCGTTTTTTTTTATTAATTAGCTCGATTAAAACCGACCAAATCCGTTTTGTGGATTTTACACTGCAAAACGGATTTTGTGGGAAACATGCGAGAACATCCAGGAAACAGAGTTGGGCGGATTCACCCATCTCTACTAATGATTAATGTAACTGTATTTTTAACCATGTATTATTTGTCATATTAACTATGTCCAGGACATACTTGAAAACGAGAGGTAACTCTCAATGTATTACTTCCTGGTAAAATATTTTATAAATAAAATAAATAAAGAAAATAAATAAATTATATGCCAAAATAACAGCTGTTAGTTGTGTCATTAGAATAATGTTAACACCATTTTAAGTTAGCACTGCCTTGCGTTATCTTAACATGACTAATATTACACCTGTCTTACCTGAAAGTGGAGTTAGCTCCCTCCAGATACTGAAATACAGGGAGGGAGAGAATTATTTTAGTAGAATTCTAAACACTATTCCCTTAAAACTCCCCCCAAATAATATGTGGAGAAACACCTGGGCTCAAAAAGGAGCACAGCTTAGATACCTGGGATGTATGCTAATAGAATAAGAAAAGTGTATTTAAATGACCCATCCCACACCTCCTAAAAGATTTCCATAAGACCTATACTGACAAGCCTAAGGCCTCTTGTAATGAAGGGGGTACAACCAGTAGGAGAATTCCTTTAAGTGCCTATACATGCTACAGCAGGGGAGCGCAAACTTTTTTAGCTGCGCCCCCTTTCTGCTCCTCCTCAGTCTTGCGCCCCCCTCCACTTGTTTGGCGGCGTCACATGATGCTGCGGGGTCACGTGACGTGATGTCACATGCCCATCTTCATGGTAACGGGGTCACGTGATATCACTCTGCATGACACCACGGCGTCATTTGATGGTGCGTTGCCATGGCGACGGTCACAGCAATTCTCCAGAATCATGGTAAGTGAGTTGCAGAGGCCTCACGCGATACCCCAGCATTTAATTTAAACCGCCCGTGCCCCCCAAAAAATATCCAGTCCTGTTGGTAGCCCTTGAACTTGATCACACCTGAGTTAGACTGTTCAACCGATGTACTTAATTTAACAATATGACAGAACATACTTGGACAGTATTTAAACATTTCCATTCAGCTGGTTTGTGTATCAGCCTACACAGTGTAGGCAGATATTGGACTGTTATTATTATTGCATGTTATTTTTCAGTGGACCAGCTGTGCACATTACGAGAAGATAATTGCTCTGCATCCTTTTCTTTTTGCATTCCATTTTTAATTTAAAAGAAGGTATATGCATAAAAAAAAAACTTGGGCCACAATGCTAGTGGTAGCATTTTGTGAAATGCGCAAGATGAACACCCCGTGGCTGATCCCAATGTACAGATAGAGCCCAATTATTCTGTCCCTATAGTCGCGGGCTAAAAATCAAAACACTGCAGATCAGGGGACAGCAATAGTCGTGGTTGCCCGCAGGGCACCGAGAGCCTCCCACAGAGATATTTCTCACTGCCAGGAGATACCATGGTTAGGGTTCCCCCAGCACAGTGTTGTACTAGATGTGTCATTCCTGATCCTGCCAAGTTCCCTACACATTTTTGTTTTAAAAGTAAGCCTTCACATTGAGACTCTCTTCATGTGCACTGCCCATCCAATCATAAACAATGACCTTGAGCCCGTGTGGCTCATTCATTTCTGACCACTAACTGAAAAAGCCTTATTACCCTCCCCACGACGCTCCAGTCCACACTGATCAGCACTATAAATACTGTATATTTGCCTTCTTGATGTTTTCTTGTCTCACTTCGTCTGTTTTCTTGATTAAATACATTTACCTTTATGCGTATTTGACATGCTTTAATTGGCGCAACATTTTTTACCTTTTTTGTGAAATAGAGAATCTGTAACATCATACATTGTGAAAACATTGTTCTTGTTATGATCAACTTCTAGTCACTCACAATTTAATTTAAACGACCTGATGTACAGTACTGTACAGGAAAGAGCTGAATTTACAAGAATACAATGACAGGTTTGTAAAATTGTCTGGTGTCCTGTCAGCAGTGATTACCTTATTTAGTTAGACTGACATGATTTAAAATGAAACACACTAGATTAATTTATTGAAAAATCAAACCAATCTATAATCAGGTCAAAGGAAGACTTTTTATGCCTGCATTGGCAGTAAATTGCAAAATTATATACCTTAACTAAAAAAAAAAAAAATGTAAGCTGTACAGATATATAATCGAGAACCGTTATAGAATTTTACACATTTTCTAGTATTAGCCCAGTGTTTTCAACAGGGCTTCCCCGGGCATCCATAAAGGCTTCCCTGCAATTTTCAGGTCATTTGAAAATGGTTCCAAATACAGAAGAATTTACAATACATCTGATCACAGAGACGAGTAGAGAAAAACGGATCCAGAGGGGGCACACTCATAAAAAAGAACATACTTTTTTTGACCATACAAAAGACCCCTATAGAGGCAGCAAAACACAATGCATTTCTCGTATATAACGCTTCATCATGGTGTAGGGTTTTAGTAAAAATCGGCATATTTAAATTATGTGGCGCGTGTATGACATCAGACGCTGAGACACGCCCCATTACGTTACTCCGTAATTTATAACGAGCGCATGTTCTCATTGGTTTACAAGGAGTCAAGATTAGCAAAGCTTTACTCTTAATAACAAAATGGGTAGTTGAAAGCTCTCTGGCGTCATACGCACTTGCGTATATAGTAACACGCCTCCTCCACATGGGAGCGTGACCATGGCCAGTTAATTCAAGGGACAAAACTTTAGTAATACAAAGATGTCAAAAGTTTCACATTCATTGGCATAGAATTTATTCTCCCTCTAATTAAGGTGGTGATCGTACTAAAAGGTTGGATCAGAGAGAGGCCTACTGAATTTTCACATTGCGGACTCAGGTCCCGCTCGTTTGAATACCGACTGGGACCTGGTCACTTTCTATAGTCCTCTGGGCCTGCTCTACTGATCCAGCCCTACTTTTTTAAGCTTTAAATTTAGTCTCTCACCTATACCTCACTATAAATGGTTGGATCAATCTACACATTAATGTAATTACATATGTATATGGATATTATATTTTGTATTATATTCCAATCATTTCATAGTGACAATCCCCCCTTTTCTCAAATGACTACTCTTCCATTTCATACTAGTCCTGGTTTATTAAATGCATTGGGGCAGCACAGATGGGATGCACTTTGTTTAATATTACTACTATTGTACTTGTATTATGTTATGTTGTGCTCTCCATCATTATGGTTGATCCCAGTATGCTTATAACTGGAATAGAAATGTGTTGTTATATCCTCGTAATATCATAATATTTTCTCCAATACACTCTCTGCTTTGAGTCATTTCAAAATTAGTGATTTATTATGAATAGTGAATATTGCTTATTCATAGATCTATATTTATCATCATACATATATAATTCACTTTCACCGATGGCACTTTTGCTATTCAATTTCTATTATGGGCTGTTATAAATCAGATTCTTGTTGAAATATGATGAATGTTTATACTTTTCTGTATAAACTCAGCAATTGTTCATATGATTGTTCTGCACAAACCTCTCTCTTTTCTATAGAGGCGTTTTGACATGTCATTGTGACCCTTTGGGGTTTACATATTTTGCATTTATTTTTATTTACATGTTTTCATCAATTATTTAATCTTGACACATCCTTTGCATTTTTCTTGTGGTATATTATTAACTGTTTTTAAACCTTTCTAGTCATTTTCGGCAGATCTGGGCATTTTTGGGGTTAATTTGTCTATTTCTTTGTATTAATAAAGTTTTGTCCCTTGAATTAACTGGCCATGGTCACACACCCATGTGGAGGAGACGTGTTACTATATACCCAAGTGCGCATGACGTCAGAGAGATTTCAACTACCCATTTTGTTATTAACAATAAAGATTTGCTCGCTTTGACTTCTTGTAAACCAATGGGAACCTGCGCTCGTTATAAATTACGGAGGAACTTAATGGGGCGTGTCTCAGCATCTGACGTCATACACGCGCCAGATCATTTAAATATGCCGATTTTTACTACAACCCTACACCATGATAAAGCGATATACACACGAAATGCATTGTGTTTTGCTGCCTCTTTAGGGCTCTTTTGTATGGCCCAATAAAGTCTGTTATGTTTATGAGTGAGCTGCCTCTGGATCCGTTTTTTTCACCTTGGATAGTGCTCCGTTTTTCTCTACTCATCTTGCTGCTTTACCTCATGGATGCACATCATTGGACCTCCCAGGACTGATCCAGATCTCTACAATAGTGAGTTATGCTAATGTTTTTACTACTGCTATTATACTAGTGGGTGGGAGATTATTCTTTGTGTCAGTAATTGCTGCTTATGTATTCCGACAGGATACACTAGACACTAGTCTCCCTATACCTGCTGCTGATATGGTATACTGGACTCATGGAAGTACCTTATTTTCTCATATATAAAGTATTTTTTACTGGATGGATGTACGTCTGCAGCACTAGACTCCTTCTACTTCATCTGATCTCAGATCTCAGAGAGGGTTGGGGTTTCTTACAATGCAGCTGATCTCAGACACGCTATTAGAGAGGCTTGGGGTTCAATACAATACATCTGATCTTAGAAACACTATTAGAGAGGGTTGGGGTTCCTTACAATGCAGCTGATCTCAGAAACACTATTAGAGAGGGTTGGGGTTCCTTACAATGCATCTGATCTCAGACACTATTACAGAGGGTTGGGGTTCCTTACAATGCATCTGATCTCAGATACACTATTAGAGAGTTTTAAGATTCAGCAGAATTTCACAATATAATTATAGGGTTACTTAACCAAAAAAAAGGTTAAAAAACACTGCATTAGCCAATATCTCAGGATGAGCCTTAAAAAGTCTCTGGTAGTGGTGGTATGTGTATGCTAATAATGAGTTCAGGACTGAGTAGGATACGTTAGTACAGTTTAAATAGGGAGATTCCAATAATAAGGTACATAGGACTTGCCACTGTATAAAATTCTTTCCCATGATTATTGCAGTAACTTAATTACTAGTGTAGTAGTGGAGGCTTTCATCAGGGGTGTTGGTGGCACATACAATACAGAAAAGGAATTGACAAATGTTTAGAGCAGTTTATAATAGAGAGAATTTTCCGAAGCACTCATCTACAGTAGTGCAGTCTATACTGTACACAGTGAGTATATGAAATAATGAGTAGAGAAGTGTGAATTTCTCAAAAGTGCTTCACAAACTTTTATTAATTGGCTCCATATTGGTGCAATCAGATGCAGTGACATTACTTCTGAGCTACTGCTTCAGCCCTAGGTTAGCCAGTGTTGTTGTTATACGGAGGAGAGAGAACGAGAGAGAGAGCGAGAGAGCGAGAGAGCGAGAGAGAGCGAGAGAGAGCGAGAGCAAGAGAGAGAGAGAGAGAGAGTGAGAAAGCAAAACTGGATTACCTATCCGACTTCTGACGAGAACACGTACAAGTTGTGTCATATCTGACAAACATACCACTTTTGTCACATAAAATTGCATGCAGATTAGTTTTTCAGTAGCAATATATTTGCATATATTAATCTTATTGAATACATCGCTACTGTCTTACTTTTTCGGATGATTTTGCACTGATATTACTAAAGTTTAATAAATAGGCCCCTTAGACCAAAACTGCTGAAACCTTTGGTAAGTCACCCTTTTTCCGGTTTCTTCGGCATTAAAATAATGTTTAATCTCCTTTAGGCAGCAGAGAGACTAATCACATTTCTATGTATATTATGGTGTAAACTGGCAGCTCTAAAATTAATTAAATCTGATATGTTAATTTTACACTACAAAAGATGTAGTCTCTTGTGACAGACATATAAAGATGGGGAACATCTACAGTCTTCACTCTTGATGGCCTTACAATAGGCTATAATACTAGCAATAATATTATAATTTCATTCTCAATTATAGCTTGTACAGCACATGACCAAACCAAAATGGAATTGAAATATGAGCACACGTCTTTAAAATGATCTGTATATCCTCACATTGAATATATATTCTCATTTTGCTTCACCAACCTTTTTTTTACTACCATCGGCACTCTGTTTAATGAAAATGGGTGCAGACAAAGTGGAACCAGCTGCATCTTGCTTGCTACAATTCATTATGATTCATCACAACATGATTCATGTTTTTTTATTACTGGAAGAGTCCTTTATTGCCAATGTTCTTCAGTTGCTGTCTGACAAATGTAATGTATTTAAAAAGCCAACCATTAAGAGTTACATTTCTATTTATGTTTGTTCTAGACACTGGGGGTGAACATTGTTCTACCTTTATGAAGGACTTCAGTATCCCTCCACAAACATTACACATCACTGCCTAATTCACAAGTATATTCTTCACACATACTGTACAGTATAATCTACTTTAATGTATTTTATACATTGTGGAAATGAAACTGAATACTTTAATGAACGTAGGTTTCTTTAAATACTGAAATACTAGTTAAATACTACACACCATGTCTAGTTTATTGGTGCAATATTCCTAGATGTTGCAAAGGCTTTTGATAGTGTTGACCACACTATTATGTTAAACAAATGAAAGTACTCTGGTATTGGACCACGTGCTCTCAACTGGTTTAACTCTGATTTGTCAGGAAGATCCCGATATTTGTCTGTCTCAGCCTCCAGCTCTAATCAATTAGATATTACCTGTTGGATCCCCTAAAGGCTCTGTTCTTGGGTCCTTATTTTTTTCTGTCTTTATACAGTACATGACTTGTCCACAGTTTGAAAGACAAATTCTTTGCACATGTATGTTGATAATATTATCGTATATAAATGCAGCACCATCCTCTCTGACCTTGAAATTGTAATCTGATTTTTTAAAGGTTGGAAATGGGAACACTCAAAACAAACTGTTTTTAAACACTGACTAAACAATAACTATGGTACTTTAGACTAATGAAACAATTTCAGGAAAGTAGAGCACTGCTTACACCAGAATGTACCAAAAATAAATTGCAAGAGAATGTGTGCCCATACAAAAATAAAGATTTGTTGGATCCTCAGCAACTAGCTACATAACAGGGCAAAAAAAAACCTCCAACGCGTTTCGAGCGTACGCTCTTTCTCAAGGTGCACAATAATCAAGACTCACCGGGTTGTTTAAATACTCGCTGTTCGCTCCATCGACTTCCTCACGTTCACTTCCTGAAAGCGTCTGGAGTGACGAGGGGAAGTGACGTCAGCGCGCACCAGCAAACATTCAAACTGACACATCTTTATTAGTATCAGATAAAAGTACATACAAAACCAAACAACATATTAAAAATAAAACCCGGTGAGTGAAAAAACATGTCCACTTATCCCTAAAACATGAACTAATGAAGACAAAATAAAAGAAAAACATATTATACTAAAAATGTAATTTTTATTAAAAGAAAACAAATGAAAACATCCTCCTATGAGCATAATACACGGATCATTCCTTGATGATAAAATACAAGAATGGATACTAAACTTGGTTTCAAAATCCGTGAAAAATACTCATATAAGTAAAGCTGTTTATGTTCCATATGCAAAATACTTGAATTCTGAGAATTGTCTTATGATTATATAATACCATCATGAGACTAAGAAGACTACATTTCATAAGCTTCCTGTGATGGAGCAACTGACAGTGGCGGAATTGAAGATCCGCCGCCCCTAGGCACTTAGCTGTGGCTGTCGCCTCCTTGCTGCCGCCCTCCTTCTCCTTCAGAATCGCAGCATCATGTTGCCATGGTAACGTAACATCATTTGACACCGCATTTCAATGGCAACGAGATGACATGTGACATCATGTTGGTGATGCTGCAACTCGAAAGGAGAAGGAGGGCGGCAGCAAGGAGACGGCTGCCACAGATAAGTGCCTTCCCATCAGGCCTGATAGGCCAGAGAGCGCAGCAAATGTATATGGGGCGGACATTTTTACCGCCCCAAAATGTTGCCTTCCTAGGCCCGGGCGTAACGGGCCTAATGGGAAATGCGCCACTGGTTGCTGATTAAACTCTAATCTTGCCTTAGTTACTAGATAATATATTTGGATATGCGCCTTGACTCCAATTTAGCATTTGGTTTGCATATTGACAAACTGGCATCTAAAATCTATCCCAAACTTGGTGTACGTTATAGAATTATTGACTATGGGGATATAGTGTATGGTAAAAATGTGATATTCTTTACAACTCAATATGCAGTTTTGTCTTATTATATAACTTCACCACCCACCATTGTGATATGTTAACCAAACTAGGTTGTGTATCACTTGAGTCCAGACGCAACGCACATCTTTCCTGCCTCCCTTTGAAATACTTTCTGGACAAGTTACCTAATTATCTGAGCATGCTCCTCATCCCCATGGTACACAGCACTTATCTCCTTAGATTATATCTTCCTTCTAGTACCAATCACCTCAGGTAAACTCCAATTATCAATAGTTATCTAATGCAATATAAAACAAGCTTTACTGACTGATAAAGATGTCCCCTTCCAGCAATGTGTGCCTTCCTGTAAAATGCATAGATGCTCTACGAATTGTGTTTTATAAAGATTAAGGCAATCTAAAAATAAATCCCCTTTTATATAAAAACTGTGGAATTCTACGTTTCAAAATAAAAAGTAGTGGTGCATATCAAAGTCTCACGAAAGACTCTGCCGTGAGCCAAAACGTTGATCTTTTCTTAATAAACTTTTTGTGTCCTTCTTACTAACTGCTATATATAGAGAGAGAGATAGATAATTACATTGGTGGAACTTACCAAACTTATATCTAGAACCATTTTTTTAGAAGTGAACAAGATATTCCATATAGTGAGTATGTAATTATTAGAAACAAGATTGGAATAGTACCTGTGCAGGGGCATACATACTTTCCCCACATTCCTTATTTTAGAGCTTGAATACTTATTGTAGTTTATAGATACAGTATAAGTTAATTTTTCTATACTTATAGTTTTCTTTCTCTTCAAAATGACACTATACATATATTTATTAAGAAGTGCTACTCTGTAAGACACCATGGGGTAGATTCTCAGATGTCTGTTAAATCTGGGCTACTAACGTGATGTTACCTAGATAGTAAATGTCCATTATCTACCCTGAGTTTAACAGGAATCAACAAAGCTAAATATATGACAAAACCAACGGTCGTTAGTGATCGCATTAGTATAGGCTTAACGCCAAGTGAAGTTAGCACTGCTTTGCGTTAGCTTCAAATAACATTGCGTTAAGCTGGTCTTACCCAAAGGTAGCGATACTCATATGAAGACCCTGAATAGGTGTTTCATTAAAATATTCTATATTGCGCAAAGTGCTCATTCTTGGCTGAAAATCCTCATTAAAGTCAATAGGGATTTGCTGCTGAAAAAACACCGGAATAGCAGCTTCGGACTGTATGAAATTACCCCTTTATGGGGCCAGCTAAGTGCACTTTTCAAACGATTTTGCATGTGTAGCTATTAACAATGCTTCAATAATGTGGCAAAACCTCTTGAAAATGGCTTTTTAACAAGCGTTAGCACTCTTGCTATAACAAGCGTGCGGTAACTGAAAAAATGCCCCCAAATGTTTTTTCCGGTAACTGCTATTCACAAAGCTCCGAGATGCAAATCACGGGTTAAACACTCGCATTTTTTACTTGCTACATAAAGGGTGGCGAGATCAGATTCGTGATTTGAATCTGAATGAGTTCATTTTATTTTTATTGCATAGGATTGAATCCGGTGGTTTCCGGCATTGTCCCGCATTCATTTCTGCTCCGGAGACCCCCGGATTCAATCCTAGGTAATAAAAACAGTTTCATTACCTTGGTGGCTAATCGCTAAGGGGGTAAGTGAAGCTTGAAGTTGTTCTAGGATGGGTGTTTAAGCCTCCCGGGAGGGTTGTCGTAAGAGTTAACCCCTTCATTACCTTAGTGGTTACAACAATGAAGAGGTTGACCCCTCCTGCAAGGCCTAAACACCCCTCTACCAACAACACCACACAGGAATGTGTAAAAGAGCTATTAGACAAAGATTTTGCCCGTTCAAATAACCATTACACTAAAATACATTACTATATTGCCATATTGGCAAGCAATGGCCACCAACAACATGCTATTAGCCAAATTGGGCTACTAGAGCTTTTGCGCATTTCTATGCAAGGTGACTAGGGTAGAGGGGGTGGGGGATGTGGGTACTTGCCCTGGGGAGGGTGATTAGGCCTCCAGGGTGGGTAGCAGGGGAGCAGGTTAACCCCTTAATTACGATAACGGTTATTAACCACTAAGATAATTAAGGGGTTAGTGGTGAGTAGTTAGTTTTTTTTATTGTAATGTTGCTGCCCACGGAAGACGAGGACAACCTTCATCCTCGCAGGGGTAAATACAACTTTAATGTTCTTTCTGCTTGCTGGCTAATGTTTCAATTTTAATGGGAAAATGTATTATCCAGATATGGATAATTGGCCTTTTGCCCATTACAGTGTTTGTTGGGAGGGGGGTAAGGGGCGGTGGGGTTTGGTGGCCATTGCGTGCCAATGTGGTGATCTGTTACCCAGTGAGGGCATAGATTACCACAGGGACAATCAATGGATTAAATGGCTAGAGTTTTGTTTTATAGTAATGTATATGTTATAGTAATGTATTTTTTAAAGTCATGTATTTTAGTGTATTGCACGGTAATGGTTATACGAATGGGTAAAAATCGCTATTAGCCATTCCTGTGTAGTGTTGTTTTGGCAGAGGGGGTGGGTGAAAGGGGTAGTTGCCTCGGGGGGTGTTGCGGGAGGGGTTAACCCCTTAATTAGCTTAGCAGTTGTAACCTATTAGTGGTCTACCCTATTTGGAGGGTCAGCTTGTTCTAGCTTTAACTGCGGCCATATATCTACTGCTATGTTGGCCTACCGTGACTGTAGCTACTATGGGCTCTGGTGACCCTCTGTGGTCACCATCTGGTGTTTTTGCAGTTGTAATCACTAAGATAATTAAGGGATTAACTACTACTGCAACCGTCCCGGGAGACCTAAACACCCACCCTGGGGCAGCTACAAGCTTTACCCACCCCCTCTACCAACAACAAAACTGGGTAAAGCTATTTAACCCACTCTCTGTGCAGCTCTTACAGACTGCAGGAGTGAAATGGAACGTTAAGTTAATTTACGTTAAGCCAACACAAACTCATGTAGTTTCGCATTTTTGTAATGCTAACATTTTGCGATTTTTCTTAGTGAATTCTGTTTTTACACAAATTTCATAGCGTCCGTAGGAACATGCCAACCCGATCGGTAATGTAATGAATTTATCAAAGTTTAGTGAATAGACCCATAAGTGTGCATTTTCAGGGTTAATGATTGCACCTACAAGGTGCCACCAGTGGATAAAAGGGAGCATCATTATGACACTTACCATTCATCACCCTGTGGGCAGACTTATCGTGTTCTCAGAAATTCTTGGTTCAAATATGATAAACATTTCCTAAAAGCAGAGAAAAAAAATACAGAAGACTGGGAAACATCGCTGCCCTTGGTTACCCAACTGTATTTCAATTATGCAACCTAATTATTTGCTAGGACTAATTTTCCAATTATATTTGTGCCTGCTTGTAGGCATATACTATCAGCAGCTTTGAGAACTTTAGGAAATTACATTTTAATATAGTAAGGCTTCACTTGAAAATCTTTTTTCCTTATTGTATGGGTATTTCATAGATTCTAGAATTTTAATGAATGATGGCACTTAAAAAAGCAAAAGTTTAATACAGAGACCTAAATAAAGGTAACTGAAAAAAGACGGGTAATATCAGAAATGCAAATAAATGCCAAGGGTTAACTTTAATTATCCAAAAACTGGAGAATAATGGTTAATTTACATATAAATATCCAAAAATGAAAAATAAAGTTCCCACAGCTGTCTCTAAGAGGCTACAATTAGAAAAAATAACTTTGAATTCAAATTTGAAGAATACATAAAAGGCATATGGTACTCACAATGTTAATCTCAATACCTGTAAAAAAAAAAAATTATATATATATATATATATATATATATATATATATATATATATATATATGTAGCCCCGAGGAAAATTTGCACTTGCTGGCCCCCCCTCCGCGAGTGCCGTGTGGTAGCGGGTGCCGCCGGAGGCTGCGACGGACCCGCCGGCACTTCGCGAGGGTGGGGGCCAGTGCAGGGAGCAGCGCGGTGCTCTGAGGCGCAGGCCGGTTGCCGGGGACGCGATCGGGCCGTCGCTAGGGCCGCGATCGCGTTGCCACCGGCCCGGCTTGTAAAGGAGAGGGCGCCGCCATTGCGCGTTAGCTCGCGCATGCGCAGTAGGCAGAAAGTGCAGGGAAGGCCCCAGAGAGATCGCGCGAGAGTAGGGAAGTGTAAGAAAAGGTTGAGGCGGCCATTAGGCATTCGCGCATGTGCGGGAGAAGCGCGCACGCGGCCCCAATGCTTAGGCAGCCCCCTGGGAACTACAATTCCCAGGAGGCATAGGGAGACAGGCACCAGGTGCCTGATAGTGGCCAATAGGGCTGGAGGATGCTCAGCCCGGGAATATAGATACATTTCCCGGGCTTTGCACACGTCAGTCAGGAAGAGGCAGAGGAAGGAAGCGTGCAGGGAGCGAGTGGCTCCTGCACCAGGTATGGGTTCTCCTTAGGTCCCCAGGAAGGCCCCAATTCCAGGTAAGGGCAGGGGGTAACTGAAGAGGGACGGCCCTAGATAGGGAGGTCACCCTTAGGTGTGTAAGGTGCAGGTTTGGCAGTGCCACAGCGGGTAGTGCTGTGCGCACTGGCAAATAGGCACAGGGTGTGTGCAGTGGATTTGCTGCAGGGATTCAGGTGGCTGTGTACGAATGCAGCTGTGTGTGTTGCTGCATGTGCTGGGCGCAGTGTGTGCAGCGTGTGTGGATGTCTGCAGGCTGACGGTGAAAGCTGTGTGTCTGCTGCAGGCTGTTAGGAGTAGCAAGTAGTTAGTAGTTACAGATAGGACTGGGTAGCTAGGGGAGGGGGCAGGTTATTACTCCGCAGGCCCTAGGAGTTTTCCCCAAGCCACCCCAGGTTGTGGTTCATCAGGGACAGGCCCTAGGTTAGGGTTCCTGTCACGTTAGGGATAGATAGGGATAGCGGCGGTTGCTGTTCCCGTGAGACGGTGTGTTACCGAGAGACGGTTGTGTTCCCGTGAAGCGGTGGGAACCTCGTTGGGGTTCCTGGAGAAGTACCTGGATAGGATCAGACGGATGCATCGCACGTCTGACCCTTTGAGAAGAGTGTTGCGGGCCCGAGCATCGGAGTGCTCGGAAGGTATTCCAATATATGTGCACCAACAGGCCTAACAGATAATTTAGTGACTGCGCAGTCACCCACGACCTCCGTAGGAGTACGGGACATTGGGTGTGGGGGATCACAGGACACTGGGTGGGAACACCAGACATTGGGCTGAGGTGATACGGTTAAGGTGATGCGGAAAGAGCATGATGTTATGTAATGTGTTATATGTGTGTTCAGTAAAGTGTTAGTTATTGGTTTATCACATACGTGTGTTATTGTATTTCTTACCCAGGGCTATCTTTCATAACGGGGATCCTGGGTAAGTGGAGGCGCTGCACCAGGTAAATGGTAAGGGTTTCCCCAGGCTCCCAGCTAGCGGAGGCTCAGATCTCCTGGAGCCACAGGTGTGATACAGTTACCAGTAGTCCCTTAGAAGAGGTGTGTCGCAAGGAAAGGGACCGGTTAGACCACAAGGGGCCAATGTGAGATTGGGTGGGTCAGGCCGGTTCACAAAACTTGTTACATATATATATATATATATATATATATATATATATATATATATACACATATATGTTGCTGCTGTGGTGGGGTGAATGTAACACGCACAAACACTTTTAAATCTTCATTGTTTGTGAGTGTAATTAATCAATCTCAATTTTATCATTAAATTGTCATACTTTTATGTGCTACGGAGCATGCGCTTTCTTCTTTTCACATATATATATATATATATATATATATATATATATATATTATAATTTTTTGTACAGTACCTCAACGGTACTGTACAAAAATAACAAAGGGATAGGTACACCAAAAATATGCAAAACTGTATTTTATTGACCCAACGTTTCAAAGGCTCCAAAGGGTAGCAGAAACATTGGGAGAATAAAATAAATTTTTGCATATTTTTGGTGTGCCTATCCCTTAGTTATTTTTGTTCAGTACCTTATAGGTACTCTGATAGCAGCACCCTCTCCAGCAATGTGGTCTATAGCTAAGTGTGTGCCCCAATCCCTTCTAAGAAGAGCACTGTGAATGGGGGGCGGGGGGGTAAACGGGGACCAGATTGATGTGAACGGGGGAAGCGGGGGTAAACGGGACCGGAGCGCTGTTAACTGTGGTGGGGGGGCTGGATTGATGTGAATGGGGAGGGGAGAGAGAGGGAGGAGGGGAGCAGAGGGGGGAGCGGAGAGGGGGGAGATGGGGGAGCGGAGGGTGGAGAGGGGGGAGCAGAGGGGGGAGAGAGAGGGGGAGCAGAGGGGGAGAGAGGGGGGGGGGCGGGGGGATAGGGGGGATAGGGGGAGCGAGGGAGATAGGGATAGGGGGAGCAGAGGGGGGAGAGCAGGGGGAGCAGATGGGGGGAGAGGGAGAGCAGGGGGACGGAGGGGGGAGAGGGAGAGCAAGGGGACGCAGGGGGGGAGAGAGCAGGGGGACGGAGGAGGGGAGGAGAGCAGGGGGGGAGGGGGAGGAGAGCAGGGTGATGGAGGGGGGGAGTGCAGGGGGACGGAGGGGGGAGAGAGAGAGCAGGGGGACGGAGGGGGTGGAGAGAGGGCAGGGGGACGGGGGGGAGAGAGAGAGCAGGGGGACGGAGGGGGAGAGAGAGAGCAGGGGGACGGAGGGGGGAAGAGAGAGCAGAGGACAGGGGGGAGAGAGCAGGGGGATGGAGGGGGGAGGGAGCAGGGGGTTGGAGGGTGGGGGAGAGAGAGCAGGGGGACGGGGGGAGAGAGAGCAGGGGGACGGAGGGGGGGAGAGAAGAAGCAGGGGAACGGAGGGGGGAGAGAGAGCAGGGGGTCGGAGGGGGGGAGAGAGAGAGAAGGGGGAAGGGGGAGAGAGACAGGGGAGGAGGAGGAGGGAAGGGGGGAGAGGAGGGAAGGCGGGAGAGCGGAGGGAAGGGAGAGGGGAGGGAAGGGTGAGGGACGGGAAGTGGGTTGAGAAAATGGAGTGACACACACTCACTCACAGAAACACACTCACTCACATAGACACACATTCACAGAGACACACACTCACTCACAGAGACACGCCCTCTCCCATAATAGCCACGCCCCCGCTCGTGCTCTAAAAATATTGCAGGACACCCGATCACTCATTTTGGTGACGTCACCGCTCTCAAGCAGGAGCGAGCTCAGCGGCAGCGTGAACTCAGCCAAATGGGGTCGGGTCCTAGACAGAACCTGGTCCCGCAATCCCAAACACAGTCCTATGATGGAAAAGGAGACAGTCCAACCGGCAAGTTGTTTAAGTCAGTCGGAGTTGGCGTCCTTGTGGATGGGGAGATGGGGAAGTCAGCGTCGAACATCCGTCGTCACGGCATCTGACGTTGTAGCATGATGACTGAACCTCTTTGCTATTTTTAATATAAATTTTACTTAATTAAAATTGATTGCGTTCTCCTTTTTTTGCAATCTTTTTCTGTTTTTATATATTATATTAATGAACAATTATATTTACAAGTTACAATTCATCCCACCATCCATTTTTTATGAAAATAGATCACATCCTCTTTGCAGAAAAGTACTTTTTAGTCTACTATTAAAATGCTTAATGTTCCCATGTAATTCACTATGGTGAAAACAATTTGGTTGCATTAAAATACATGTACAGTACTAGCCTGTTATAACCTGTGAAAATTGTAATTATGGATTTAAGATATTAACTCAATATTACCGTTGACAAAGAAATTATTACACAGCCCAATTTTCCTATTAGCAATTAGATTTTTAATTAAACCGGTATTGCCACTAGCATTTAAAGTGTTTAATAAGTACGATAATGCTACCTAAATAGAAAATTGAAAGGGGAGTTAGGAGTATGCTGTGCAAACGTTAATTGCCCTATAACTACAAGCAAGAGTGCAAAGGCGTTGTATAGTTAACTTGCCTGTGGGAAATACCACTCAGAGATACTTCATTATCACTATGAATATATATATTTATATATATGTCTGTTTTTGAGAGCATTTTATTTGGAGAACTGTTCATTCTTTAAAATATAATAGACAAGGCCCCCTGGGTACTTTATTCTAAATGCATTACAATGCATAGCGAATGTACCATTTTCCAAGTGACAATCCGCAGAAAGTCAGTAAGTCACTTAACAGTGACCATATTGTTTTATTCCAGGTCACTGGTCTTTTAGAGACATGTCAACGAAAGGTAAGACTCAATTTGATAAAGAAAATTGTAAGTCGGTGTGACAAACAACATCAATGAAGACGTCTCATGTTGGTCTATTAAAAACTCACAGTAATCAATACAAGGGGGAGAAATGCGAAAAACAATGGAACAGACATGTGTTTGTGCTGTAAGGCATCTTATATTGTGGTAATATATCAAGTAGCAGTTACAAAAATATTTAAAAAATAAAAACATTGAAAAAATACGAAAAGTACAATAAAAGGCAATGGAGAATTTGGGCTTAACACAGCTCGGTCGGCCACAAGGGTGGATATGGAATAACCCCTATATGCTATATCATTACTCCATACACTAGAGGGTGATACTTGCTTTAATGTCGGAGCTGTCTCTGGGATTGCTCTATTGCCCATGTTTAGTCTAATGTGTGCACAATGACGTCATGATGTTTTTTGAATGCGTGATTTCAGACACGCTAATTGTGGCCACGATGGGGACACATTCACAAGGAGATGTACAGTATGTATCAAGAAAGTGGTCTACACTGATGCTTTTGGGTCAGAAACTTATTTTTGTTTTCCCGTCTGGAATGAGAAATATTTAATAAGTATTTCTAATGTTATAGGATTTGGCGCTGTAACGCTCGGCCTGCCCACAAGAAAGACGAGACCCCGGGACTGAGGTAGAAAGGAGTAATACCACACACCTAGCAGTAAACGGGGGCACGGCCGGAATGTGGAAGTAGCGTAGATGGTCCTGACAACTAGAGTGTAATTGGTACCGTACTTAACAGCTCAGGCGGAGAAGAGTAGAGTTCATAAGCCAAGGGTCCTGGGACTGGAGAGGGCAGGTATACGATTGTCCGTAAGCCTGGGTTGAGGAGTGGAGAAAGCAGCGTCGTAGATTGTCCGTGTCCGAGGGTAGTAGAAGTCTGCAGTGTAGGAAGTCCAAAGCGAAGTTCAAGGGGTTCCAGAGAGCAGCGTAGTAGAATCCAAGCCAAAAAGTCAAATCCAGGGAGGTCAGCAGAATATCCAGGGACAGGGTAGGACACTGAAAAACAAGAGAGGCCAGGCAAGAGCAGACAGCACCAAGGTACAGGAGCTATGCAGAGCAAAGAGGAAATAGTGAAGAGGGATTAAAAAGGGAGCTGGGACCAATCAGAGGAAGGGGAGTGACAGAGGAGCTGCCCGAAGGAGGACCTGATAGGAGAGCAGAGAGTGAAGGTTTGGAGCCAATAGGAGTGAGGGGAGGAACAGAGGAGTGACCAAAGTAAGACCCGGATAGGAGAGATTTACCAGGAACTTTGGGAGTGATCTGAGTGAGGGGAGGAGCGGAGGGATGGACAAGGGAAGGAACAGAAAGGGAAACAGACCCTGGGAGGCATAGCTGGAGAGGAAGGGGTGTGGAAGGTACATGCACCGCGTCAGAGGAGGCGGAGGCTAGGAGAGACGTACCGGAGGGTCTGGGAGTGGTAAGAAGAAGGGGAGGAGCAGATTGAAGGACAGGGGAAGGCCCGGGTGGGGCAGAGGAACCTGGAAGGCACCGGGCGGGGCAGAGGAACCTGGGAGGCGGAGCTGACGGGGCATGGGCAGAGACACGACAGGCGCGTGTGCCGCTTCAGCGGGGGTGGAGTCAGGCACCAGGCGCCAATCAGGGCGGCCTGAGTCTACGCGCACCCGTAGTGGTGACGCGCGCAGCCCGGGGGCGCAGGGACAGCGGGCAGCAGAGGGGAACGCCATCGGGGAGCCTGGACGTCCTGCAAAAGAGGTAAGGAAGCACTAGACGTGGGTATACCCACAGCGTGGATCCTTACAGGCGCATACTGCTCTAGTATGGTTGGCTAGAGAACAAGATTTATGCCACCCTAAGGTGACAGAAAAAAAACAACGCAGAAAACCTTCAAGATAAGTAACACAAGCCGCACATTTCTTAATACATAGACTTGCGCCAATATGCAAATATAACTGTACCCTAACTCCCCCAACTTGCTCCTTACATCCCTCATCTCTTTCAATGTTATGCCAAGAAGACAGTGATGACTTTATTAAGCCTGACCGCTTACTTCTATAAACTTAAGTTTCATCTTAGAGAAATACAAAGAAAAAATACATTACAGTTACAGGTCTAAGACTGCAAAAATATAAAATTATAAATTAAGGCATCAATTATATTTATTTTCAGTACCCCACCCCCTTACTTTCATAATAAAATGATAACCAATGGTATATAGGGCCATGTTTCCAATGCGGTCTTCTGCTTTGACTTATATGGGATGTACTGTAAGGTGTTTTCTGACATAAGACTGCTAGTGTATAGTAAACATGGGTCATACTGTGGTAGAATAAAAAGGAGACATAAACTGTGTTAAATATTGAGGAAAATAAATGGGTGGTGTTATTGGGACCTGTGGTTGATGTTTTTGGGAAACCCCATTCCTGACCTCAAGAACTGTGGGACTAGATGAACTGCTCAAATTCTGCTGACAGCCAGATGTGTAATAGCCAGAAACTGTAAAACCCTCTCCCATCTCTTTTCTATTAGTCAAGATTTTGGAGGCAATGCTCATGGGAAAACTAAGATTATCTGAAGGGCAGAGTTAGCATATTTCTAAAAAATCTGGTCACCTTGGTTTACATACTCAGATGATTTGGCAATCTAGCACCACTAACTCTACTATGATAACAATTTATTGTAATTGGTTACCCTAATAAGTTGTATTTTAATTTTTTCCTCCACTTTTAAAAATACTATGTAACTTAAAATATCTGTAAGTTGTTCTTCCTTCATGTTTTCCTGTATGCTTACAATGTATGTGATATAAAAAAAATATTGAGTAATGTAGATGTGTAAGTCACTGAATCATAGTTTATTTCTACTGAGATCATAATTGGAAGTCATAACTGTAGTTTTATTATTATTACTGTAATGATATCTGTGGGTTTATGAACTAGTAAAGTATTTGAGAAACTAGTGTATGTAATACCATGCAACCATCTCAGTTGCATCACATGACATCCACCCTGCCTCACTGTTAGAGACCCTCTCTAAGTTTTACTATTAATAATACAACTCGCTTTAAGGGACCATCTATAAAATATGTCATTTTATAGAATATACATATTTCTACATCTTTCCTTCTAAGAAAACCACAAACCAAACACAAATACATATACAAAACAAACAATTCTAAAGAACACATACTAATGCATTTAAAGTCTTGACAGCTGTTTTTTTTTTTTTTAATGACCTTGTCTTTCAAGGCATTTGATGTCCCTTGCTGATCTTCTCAGTGTTGACCCTTCAGCTGAATCTAAGTTGTCATCTTGTACTGTAGCATGTCCTATGCCTTATTATCTGTTTCAGGTATTATAACTGAAGAGTCTCCATTGGTTTTCAGTGTGTCTGGACTTTCATGTATTATCCTTAGGTCCATAAAGTTCCAAAGTATAGTGCGCTCACTGATGCAGTAACAAACAACAAACTGGACTAACAGAGAAACAAACAAAATTAAAGTTCTTTAAGGCAAGGGATAATCTCCCGGGTTGCGAGTCACCATTCTCCTGCTCTGGTCCTGCAGATCTGGCTTCTGGACTGTCGAGCTGCAGCCTCAACTCCCTGTCAGCTTTTATCAGTGTATAGCCCCATACTGCATTCAAACTTGCGCTCCTATTTAATAAACAGGTAATGGGTCCAGAGAACTGGAATCATCCCTCCGGGCATACACGTAACTCCTCACTCCTAGGCGTTTCGCTAATCTATGTTATTGTCATCAGGGAATGATGCCTTAGTCCTCTGGAACTTGCTGGTAAGGATTAGGGATGGGTGATGGGTGAACCAGTTCAAATCCATCCCCCACTTATCCGCCGTCCAGGAGCCTAATCTGCGGGACCGAAGCAGGAGAACTTTCGCTCGCGACCCGGAAGATAATACCTTGCCTTAAAGAACTTTGAATTTTGTGTGTTTGTCCAGTCTGCTGTTTGTAACTGCATCAGTGAGCGCACTATACTTTCGAACTTTACGGACACATGGATTTGTCTAAGTGCAGGGCAATATTTTAGTGCTGCACCAGGTGTGCTGAACATTGTTCCTGTTTATACACTGTTAAACACTATTCTATTCTGTATGTATTTGTTACAAGTTTCTTGATTTCACAAGTGTATATTATACATTATCATTATTGTTGTTAGCATAGACACTAGTGTAGGCTGAGTAGCGCTATTAGTAGTTTTCTTTTTGTATTATGCTTAGGTCCCTTTCATTTATTGTTACTGTGTCCCGATGGTCTTGGTGGACTGTATGGGAACTTGGTTGCACTTGTTCCATGATGGTATTGCTCTGGCCTCAGCTGTGATGTGATTCCACAGATAAACTCAATCTCCTGGTTTAATTGGTGGACTCCTGCAGGCTAAGCACCTCATTCTGTTAAAGTTTTATTTTTGTTTCCCTTTCTGTTGGTTTTATCTGTGGTAGATTATAAACTGTTTTGTCAAATGTACAGTATATGTGTTTCCTTTTCTGATGTTCATTTATCTCTCCTATTTGTTCATTGTTTTAAAATTTCAACAAGTTGTCACTGATTGGTAAACTTGACTGAATCCTTCTTCCCATTAACAATTGAAGAACCATTGTCCAGTGGTGTGCTTCGGTAAACCAATTAAGTTCTAACTAATTAGCCCTGCATTCCAAAGTTATTTTTAAGAAGGTTCTTTATTGTCTTCAATGAACTGTCCACTTCCACTTTAGTTTAATTGAGGGTAATTTGGACTACATGTTGTGTGAAAAAAAATCTCAATCCCGACATATTGCACAAATTCAGCACTGGAAAATACCATCTGACAAATGCATACTTCATATCTGGGAGGTTTTAGCTAAGGTTAAATATGCTTCAGGAAGAAATATCTTTTTTTTACCAAATTTTCTTTGTTGCCATAAATGGTTAAATCTGTGATCGGAGAACGTTGATTCCTTAAAGTCACAGGTGTTACTGTATTTCATTAATTTATAGACATACATTATTTCTCTATGGTTTCATCTCTTTTGTGCATGCTTGTAAAAAATGATATCTCTGATAAGTCTCATTTCTTTTTGACAAACAATATCTCTCAAATTTGGTCAGTATCTCACTTAACTAGATACTTGTGCCTTCTTCAAACTTAAGCTTATTGTAAATCTCCAATGTTTCCTCCCTGACAACCTGCATATTTATTTGTCATTTGTTTTCGTCAGCTCCCATTGCCACTAAATATAGTTCAAAGCTGTGCCTGAACTTTATTTGTTGGTCTCTACATTGCCAGATACTGTAGCTGCAGGGTGGATGGGGGTAGCAATATATCAATCACTTCCAACAACCTTTGTGCCTTTGTAGCTAACTTCTCCACTTGCTCTCTCTTCTGCTTCTAGGACTGAAAATAATAGCAAAGTGACATCTCAACCATATTATTTAGCACTTCTGACACGTGTAATGATCATTGTGGGTTCATAAAGCATAAAGCATTTGAAAAAGAGAGAAAGCTTCTTTTTTGACCCAGGCTGTGTTGAAAAGGCTGTGTAATATGACAGGAATAAACTTATAGGGGTCTATGATAAAATAGACAAGAAGGAAGTAAAGACATACTGAAAGTGCTCATTTGCATATCTTTACCCAGATGCGGCCAGGATTGGTGCAAACCTGAGCAAGCTATTACTGGAAGGACTCTGCATATGGGGGTGGCGTGAGGGGGATACCACATTTTGCGAAGGTATACTTGAATTGGGGCCCTGGAAAGGGTGTGTGGGTGGTGACTGACAGAGGTTGTTCAGAAGTGGGGGGTCATAGGGAGCTCCCAGTACAATTCATCACCACAAAAACAGAGGGTTGCAGGGGGTTCCAAGGAAGTGATTGAGGGGGGCATCATCACATGGGACCCAGAGGAAGAGCTAAAGGGAGGTTATACCAAAATGAGGGACCATGGGGGTTTCCCATTGCAACCCATCACCCTCAATCTGACAGTATTTGTGGACCTGGGGGATAGTGATAGGCCAGCACAGGCCCTGGCTGCTGAGCGAGAGACAGAGAAAGGCAGTTAGAGCAAGAAAGGCAGGGAAAGAGAGACTGTCAGCAAGGCAGAGAGACAGCCAGCTAAGGGAAGAGAGAGAGAGACTGGGAAAGAAAGACATAGAGACTGTATGAGTGTAAGATGCAGAGAAGCAGAGACTGAGAGACAGCCAGTCACAGAAAGAGAGAGAGAGAAGGGCTGAGAAAGAGAGAGGGTGAGACTGTACAGAGAAAGAGGAACTGCAAGAGCAAGAGAGCAAGCCCAAGAGACAGTCAGTAGGGACGTGGATCTCTGACTGGGACAAAATGAATGGTGCATCACACCAAAGTGAAGGTGATGTTTCTGTGAGCATAGAGACGCGTGTAAGCCAGCCCCTTAGCTCATTTTAAGGATGGAGAAATAATAAAAATTGCGGGGGATATTAAGTATTTTATTCATTCTGTGACTTCAGGGATTGATATGGCAATAGTTTGACTTAAAAATACAAAGAAGGAGGCGCATGAGCGGCTTTGAGGTGGATGGACGTGTAGTTAAGAGCTCTGTCCCTGAAAAGCAAATAGGAGCATGATTTAAAGTGTGAAAATGGGCTAACTTATGAAGACACAGGCATGCCTCCGAAGATGTTTAAAGGCCCAAAAAGTTCACCCAAATGGAGGTTGCAGGCTTCTTCAAGAGGCTTGGGGCCATTAGAGCCCGCTCAGAACAGATAACTAAAAAAAGACTTTAAAGACTTCTGTCTGCATATAACTACTGAACTGCATAAAATAGTGCCAGAAATCAAACAAGAAATGGCCTTCTTAGTTGAAAGAACCAAATCCATAGAAAACAAAATGGAGTAGACCATTTGGTCACAACAAAATATGGACGGGGAAATTCTGAGACTCTTGGAAACTCTTGGAGGAAGTTGGAGGAAGTTTACAATCTAAAAGACCACATCATAGACCTCAAAAACAGAAGAAGATGTTAGAACATCAGGGTCGGGTGCCCCCGAAACAGTTGGCCCAAATGACTTGCCCGCCTATATCACCCGCCTCTTCGCCTTTATTGCCCCAGCAGTGCCGGGCGATAAGCTAATGGGCCCAAGATCAAATGATCCCAATAGACCACAAAACATTGTGCTCAAATTATATTTCTTCACCACTATAGCACAAATCTGGCGGGACTGCACAATGAGAGGAGGCCAAGATATTGACGATCTGGTGAGATTCCCTATTTTGGGAAATGCAGAGAACTAAAATCCCTCATGACTCTAGCATAGCAGAAGCGTATTAAATTTCGCTTGACAGTGATGCAAGGAGCCAACCAACACTCAATACGACGCATGGCCTAGGCGGACTACCTGCTGGACAATCTAGGACTGACCCTGGGGAGTCCAAGTGAGATGAACTCTGAGTCAGGGAGATAGGAGAACCCTGGTGTGCAGGTTGACTGGAGGAGGGGAGAGGGGAGAGGCTCGGGGGACAGGAGGAGACCATGATCCCAGGCAAGGATTCCATGTGATACCACATGTAGAGTCTCGGGGCTGCTCCACTTAGCCAGGATGGGGACCCCCATGGATTTTCTAATCTTGGATCCGTGGACTGTGGGTACCCCAGGAGGACGATCCACATTCACTGCTAGGCCTACGCGATGGCTGCAATCATTGATGGAAAAATAGCCATCTGAACAGAAAGCCCTGTTGGGGACTATGGAGAGAGACTGCACCTTTGGCCACAATAGGCCTATGGACGCAGGTGAACCGGGTTGGAGGACTAGGCCGGCAGATGCGGTCGCTCCCAAGATGGAGCCCTCGATGTCTCATCTTTTTGCTTCTCTCATGGGGCTGCGTACTCCTGGACAGGGGTTTGGGCTTTTTGTAAGGTTAAAAGTTTTGGGTCCCTGGGTCGAGTTTTGGGAGTTAAATTGTTTTATAGGGTAACGAAACATGGGTTTCGCATGTCTGGTAACACTAAACATAAACGCAACTACAGTCCTTTGACCAAGTCTACCCCTCAGGTAAGAAACACATTAAGCCCTCTAACTTGGATGTCACACACATTGTCATTGTCACCAGATCAACCAAATGGCCACAAACAGGAAAATTAAATTATTAATCTCCATCAATGTCAAAGGCCTAAACTTGAATTACAAAAGGAGATTAGCTCTATCAAAATTTAAAAGACTAGACAGGGACATCATCATTTTGCAGGAAACACGTTATAATAAAAAGGACCCACCGAATACATTTAAGAGACACATTCTAAAAGCATATTTCTCATCCTGCACAAGAAACCGGAAAGGAGTGGCCATTTTAATAAAATGCCCCCTTCCAACCCACATTAGTAACGAAAGACAAAGAAGGTAGGTACCTGATAGTCCAGGGCACCATAGTGGGCTCCTCAATAACAATGGTCAATTTATATGCCCCTAATTAGCAACAGGTGACTCTTGTAACAAAGACATTGGACCCTATCGCTATATAAGAAAAACCTCTTCATTATTGGGGGGATTTTAGTATTCTTCAGGATCCTAAAATAGATAAGTCAACACCTGCCCAGCAACCACTCAGTGATTTAAAGTCCAAGAGCTCTAAGAAATGTTATAAACTGACCTTGTCTTCCCTCTAGTAGAGCGGTGAATGGATCTCAGAGAGAATATTCTTTCTATTCACCCCCCCCCCCCACAATTCTTATTCAAGAATTGATTACTTCTTTGTTTGCCTGTCTTTAGTGCATACCATAAACCACACCAATATAGGACCCGTCACTTGGTCAGACCATTCCCCCATCCATTTATGGCTGTCCCTGCCCATGACCAAATCACAGCAGGCCACTTGGAAATTGAATGAGTATCTTTTGCTCCACACTGAGGTGGATAAATAGGTGATGGATTCCCAAAAAGATTATTTTGAACTCAACTCAGGTAGTGTTACCTCCCCGGCATAGCTATTGGAGGCACATAAAGCCTGTATGAGAGGCTCACTCTTATTCCTGGCTACACACAGGAAGGGCATGACACTCAAAGAGAGAGACGTAATTAAAAATTATATATCCAGAACAGAGCAGGAACATAAAGCCTTCTCAGGTCCGGCGGCCCTTAAAAGGTTGGATGACCTGCGGAAAAGATTAAAGGACCTGACCTGGACAATGCCAAAATTCTATGACAAAGGCATTATGACAGATAGTCTTTTGGCTAATAAATCGACAGTGGCGCAATCCAAATCACTCATTACAGCAATTAAGACTACGCTGGGACAGCCTTTCTTTGATCCGGGCTGAATACCAGAGAATTAACAAATTATTATACGACAAAATATAACCTAGACCAAAACAAGATGGATAAGACCAAAGCAAAATCTAGGGTAGTCAAGTTCTCGGTGAACTGTTCCTTACCCATTCTGACCCAGGGGGAATTTGAGGCCTTAAATTCCAAATTATCTGATATTGAGCATGGGGAGGTAGACAAAAACCTGAAAGTTTCTATAGCTCCAGGTCCAGATGGTTTATCGAACATATATTACAAAAAATATTTAACCTTTCTTGCCATGCATATGCTCAAACTTTTTAATGACATCCTGGAAGGACAACCTATCCCACAACAAATGTCCAAAGCAAATATTGTAGTCTTCCCAAACGAGGGCAGAGATTCCATGAGATGGGAGAATTATCAACCCATCTCTTTGCTGAATTCTAATAAAAAATATACAGTAAACTATTGGCAAATAGAATAAACTAGATTGTCCCCAGGTTGGTACACGGAGACCGGGTGGGTTTGATCCCCACGTGCCAAGCCTCCGACAACACGAGGAAAATTATTAACATAATTGACTACGCCACGAACAACATGATCAGAGCGGTGACCCTGAGTTTGGATGCAGAGAAGGCGTTCGACCATATAAATTGGCCCTTCATGCTAAAAACTGTAGAGAAATTTGTTTTTTCAGGGCCAATCCTGAGGAGAGTACAAGAACTAGTATAAAACTCCCTGAGGGCAGTGGAGAAGTGGTTTACATAAAAATGGGACAAGACAGGGTTGCCCCCTCACAATCGAACCTCTAGCTCAGTCACTTAGGAGTAACATCAATATCAAGGGCATAACAATAGGTAAGGAATCTTACAAAATCTCGTTGTTTGTGGACGACACCATCCTCAATTTGGCAAGTCCACTGACATCTCAACTTAACCTTCAGGCCATCCTAGATGAGTTTGAGGTTATTTCTACAAAATCAATGCAGACAAATCTGAGGCATTAAATCTATAACTTCGTGATCATGACATTAAGCTGATCCAGACTAACTTTAACTACAAATGTCAAAAGACGCATATTACATATTTGGGTATTATGATCACCAGAGAATATCAGACATTGTATCAACACAACTATCCTAACATAATCTCCCAGATTAAGAGGGACCAGGCAAAGTGGGATAGCATCCAAATCTCATGGCTAGGCCGAATATGCTCCCTCAAAATGAACGTGTTACCTAGATTACTATATGTTTTTCAGGCTCTCCCAATCCCTTGTAAAGTTATTAGAGACCTTCAAAACTGTTTTTTTAAATTGATTTGGAAAAACAAGAGGCCACGGATAGCAAGGACTGTTCTTACAGATTCACGGCCGTTATTGAAATACTTCACGCGGTGTATACCTCGGAATACCTATGTCATGGCGCGGGATTTCTTCCAACCGTACGGCCTTAAGACGCTAGTGCATAAAATGGCATTTTAGTGTTCTGGCTTTTAAACACCTGAAATTGTACACATTACAATTCATTCATTTCATTGCATTTAATTGCACACAATCCATGAAATTCAAACTAAGCAACCACGATAAACACGTGTGCCTGGGGAAATTGGCGACGTTAATGCCACGTGGAGTACAGCAGCGCACACGAAAACAGCACTGTGATTTATTCGAACTTCCGCTGCATCTGTATGTTTCCTTAGGAGGGTGGGGGTTTAGCAGTTCCAGACCTGCACAGATGCTACTTGGGGTGCAAATAAAGCAGCTGAAACCTTGGCACGCATCTCAGGAGTGGAACAGATGGTTTAGTATAGAAATGTGACTCTCTAAAACAATCTCACTCAATGCCAGATTATGGTTGACCAAAGAGCAAATTCAGCTGTACAAATCTAAGTCCCTGACAATTAACTATACAACTAGAAGTTCTTTCGCAAACACTCCCTCCAAACTAACACCACCATGGGACAACCCTAACTTCCCACAAGGGATTCAATCCAAGGCCTACGATTCTTGGAGGAATGCAGTCATCAAAGATATAGGAGACCTACAAGCTAGAGATAGGCCACTTGACTTCTCAGAATTGTGCAGGAAATTCAAACTCCCTCAGTCTGAATTATTTAGACACCTACAGGTCAGACATATTATCCTGAAGCAGGCCCAGGAGGGAGTATTCCAGAGCTGCACAAACTTTTAGAACCTCTGTCAGTGTGCATACTACCATAAAGGTTTAATTACTAAACTTTATCAAAAGTTAGTCCTGGTAGGGTCTTCCCAGGAACATAAATATATGTCCAATTGGTGCTTGACCTGGACTTAGACATAACCAGGGAGGACTGGGAGGACATTTTGGAGAGAGCCTCCTAATCCTCAATTTGCACTAACTTTAAAGAAAACATTTGCACAACGATGTACCAGTGGTAGCTGATGCTCTGGAAATTGAGGAAGACTCTACATATTACCGCGCTCCTCCCTTTAGAAGTTTGCTGCTGGTAAAAGAATTGACCTTACATATATGGAAAACAAAGCAACAAATGCCATGCGCCTACCAATTTGGGCTAAAATATACTAGTGACATGTTTACATTTAAAACCTAAGTCTATGTAACAATGGTCATTTGGTTCTAAAGGGTAATTAAGTGATAACAGGGGGGGAGGTGAGAGAGAGGAGGAAGATGGGAGAGTGAGCAAGGGGAAGAATGAGAAACAAAGTTGGGAGAGTAATACAGGTATAAAAGAAGAAGACTTGCAAAGCCGCCGACATGGGGGACCAGGCGCGGTGCCATCATGGGCCCAGGAAATACTCATTTTGACTGGCGTGCTCCTAAATTTGAGTGACAAATCTGTCCCTTGCCACCTCCTAAACCTCAAGTGTTTGGCCTTATTGCATCTATCTCCATGCAACGTGTACAAATATCCAAACTTTATTCTTTATTTTTAATAAAGTCTTCCAACTAAGTGGTGACCTGTTTGTCACCTCTCTCTGGGATGCACAAGGAATATTTCAAGAATGTTACAATTATCTTTGAGGCTGACAACGCAGGATCTGGCTATCATCCACAGCCTTCTAAACTGTACATATTTCCCTTTTAGTGGGTCATCAGTGATAGCCCCCCCACCCCCACCCCATTTAAGCTCTCTTTGTAGATCAGCACAGACACAGTAAGTGTCTTGACCTGTCATAACAGTAATTTCTATGTCTTTTTAAATTAAACTGGAGCCACATTAACCCCATGAGGTACCAAATTTATTAAGACACAATATCCCCCACCATTTTTATTACAGGGACATGTATTACATGTTAAAATGGACAAGAACAGTGACACACTGCAAGTGCTCATTTGCATGGCATTACCCATAATCCCTGGCGGCAGTGGAAGCACTGTATGCAAAGAAATAATGAGGAAAGACAGGGATGCAGACCTGTCTGAGACATGTGAATGTGCTCACAAGTGGTATTTTTATTTGCTGAATGAGAGTGGTAAACTTTTTAATAACAAGCAATAGTCATCTTGTGGAGTACTGCTTTCTCCGTGTTGCATCACATAAGAACTCCCCCTACCTCACTGTTTGGTATCCATTCTACATTCCCGTATTAATCGCACTGTTCAATAAAAGGGACCTTCTATAAAATATACTATTTTATGCAATGTATCTCCACAATTATATTCAGAAGCCACCACCCATAACCGAGAGTGAGGCCACAGATATTAATTTGCAATACTATATTACAATGTATTAAACTCTTAGCCGTTAACATTTGTTAGAACATTTGTTTTGACATTTTAAACATTTGGGAAACATAACTTTGGGAAACTGACAATAGCACAAATAAAATGCTTATTCAAATTTCCATAAAATTCTGTGATGGAGCAGTCTAAGTAACTATGTTAACATATGTATTAGCTTTGAGTGACTGTGACCTTTGGTGTGTTAGCAATAGACATTTATCTACAATACAATACTGTAGATCAATTTGACGTGATAAGATTGTTCTTACCCAGCATCTAAAAGCAGCATGCTTCAGATTTCCCATTGATGAATGGGCAGATCAACTCCTTACAGCAGCCTAATATTTTGTAGGACAAAAAAGCCTCTAGACAGTTGTGCATTAAATTTTTCCCTACAGTATTAATTCAAAGTGAAGTAAAGTGGCATCAAGTGACTAAAAGAAAGTTTTGATTAAGATGATGGTCTCTGTCCTTGCTAGAAGACCTTTTGTACTTACAGATAAAGAATTGGCATGCTTCTTTTTTCTTTCAAATCAGCGAATGGCACATTCAAAGTATTTACTGTAGCTTCCCAAATGGCAGTTTAAGGTGCAATCCCAGATATTCGGCCAGTGTAATTTCTTAGGAGCCTCTAAATAGGGCAGTGTCTATCAATCAAGTGTTTTCTTTACCCTTATACTACCCTGTCCATATCAGAGACCAAATAAAGTTAAAAAGTGTTGGGGAGCATGCTATACAAGCAATCAAACTCCTTACTAACTTTAAAAAATAAATTAAATATAGGTCTCAGATTTGGGTAAAAGGGGATCAATTACCCATTACCCAATTGTAAAAGTTTCTTGAAGTTCCACAACACTGTAGCAGAACCTTATTCACAAACTATATTAGCTTCACAGTATGGATATCATAAATAATATTACAATAATAGTTGATATTTACTAATAATAGTTATAAATAACAAAATACACATTATTCTGTTTAACATCCAATTATATCAATGAAGAGATGCAGAAGAAAATGGGGCACTCCCTTATTATCCACAGCTTGAAATAAAGAAAAAATGGGTAACCAGGTATACAGGAACTCAAACGAAGGCTCTATTGGAACATACAGTAAATAAAGTTGTCCAAAAAGGAATAATCCTCCCACGTGTTTCACGCAAGTGTTGCGCTTTCTCAAAGAGTAATGGTTTACCGGAAGTGAATACATATATATATATAGACTTACCGATTAAGAAACCACATTAGACCCCAGCTGATTGCGGTTTAATGATACAATTACATTTTAATCTATTAAAAAACTTTAAAAATAATAAATGGTAAAAATAGTAACACATAACGAGACCAAGAAAATAGAGAGAACAATTATTATTCATTGTCATAACAAACATAAACTTTTAATGTTAAATCCAAGGATACTAAGTCCATAGATAAGTTTGTATGGCTGTAAACGAATGAGTCTAATTTTCTGCACCAGTGTATAATTATTTGCTTACACTGCTAGAATACAGCCACACATAGCCAGATAAGCTACTGAACACGCACTCTGGAGCGCAAGACAGCGCTTTTCTATATTCAAATTATATCAATAAGATATTAAACATAACCAACCCAATGCATCAACATTAATTTCAAACAAGGAACTATGTGTCATATCATACTGTATGAATGAAGTCGCATAACAGCCTTCACATAGCACACATGATGAATCTTTTATAAAGGTTTGTAATACTTCTTAAACTAAAAATGAAATAGAATTTTAAAAAAATATGTGATTTAAGTCAATTGGCCTTTTTTTAGAGAGTTTGTGAGAGAGGGAGAGAGGGAAAGTTACCATAGAAAATGCTTTTTTTACTGCAGTAATCCTCGGACTCCAAACAAATAATATAGCTCTATTAAAATGTAGAAACGTAAAGAGAAGAGCAATGGAGCATATGTTGTTTGTACAAGATCTCTATTACTATTAATGATTTTTACCCTCACTGACCAGTTAATGTTACCAGGTTGTCTTGTTCTTTCTTTATAAATAACTTTCCTACTGCAAGCATATTTATTTGTGCAGTGTATATTGCACATAAAGCTATACCATGAATCTTATTTAATGAATTCTTATTGGCAATCATATTATAGTGTACTAAATTACTGTAAGGCAGCCCTCAAATAGGGTTGTAAGTCAGTTTAATAGGCAAAAGGGCACTACTGTATAGCTGGTCTGTTTAAGCATTTAGAGCATCCATGTGCTAATTAAAATAGTTTGCAGTCAAAATGATGTACTTGTACATTTATACCGTATACACATTTTGAATGCAAAGTTTGCATGCTAGAGTAGAATTGCCTATTTGTACTTAATGAAAATGTGTCTTTTTTTAATCTGTGTGGCAGTTTCCTTGGTTCAAAAGTGCAGCTAGAAAATATGTCAAACCCAACATTTGCTTGTTTTGTCATTTTATAAATTACCTTAATAGAACACAATGCATTTAAATTATGCATGTTTGACCCAGCGTCAATTGGCTGTGACAGAATTCTTTGCAATGCTAATCATACAGTATGGCACATACTGTATGTTCCACATGTCAGATGCTGTTTCACATGATGCAGGTCAAGACGAATATTCACGTCTTACTCTAAAGCAAAGAATTACAAAATCATGATTCTTTAAATTCTTTAAACACACAGAACAGATTTTTTTTTTTAAAACAAAAAAAGGGCAGGACATGCTCCAAGGCAACATTCTAACATTGTATGAGTTAAACTCATAGAGGCTTCTGGGGGATTGCTGCATTAATTCCACAGTAGCCCAAGTGTGCTTAATACTTGCACATACTGTATTGATGTTATGCATCTTGTTTTTTAAGTGTAGGGTGTCTGTAGGCGATACTTTTCAATGCAAAGGGGTTCAATAATTTTTGGCTATACAGTGGTGTGAAAAAGAAAGTACACCCTCTTTGAATTCTATGGATGTACATATCAGGACATAATAACAATCATCTGTTTCTTAGCAGGTCTTAAAATTAGGTACTTCCAACCTCAGATGAACAACAACACATTACATATTACACCCTGTCATGATTTATTTAACAACAATAAAACCAAAAAGGAGAAGATATGTGTGAAAAACTAAGTACTCTTGGGCTGAACCACATTGATTTCAGCCTCTGGGACCCCCTGCTTCCCAAAATACAGGCCCCGTTACGGGGTGCCTGTATCCCCGCCATGTTAAAATCCTCCACGTCAAGTGACCGGAGGCCTTTAACATTGCAGGGATACTGGCACCCCATACCGGGGCCTGTATCTCAGGATCAGGGGGTTCCCGAGTCTGAAATGAACTTTGTTCAGCTCAGGAGTCCCCTTGTTCACGCACGCTATGAATAAAATAAAATGTAAGCAGCTTCATTACATTAGCAGCTATCCGCTGAGGTAATGAATTTTTTTTTGGGTGTGGTATTTGATACTAGTGTGTGCGGGAGCAGGGGGTATTCTGAGCTGAACAAAGTTGATTTCAGCCTCAGGGACCCCCTACTTCCCGAGATTCAGGCCCTGTTATTGGGTGTCGGTATCTCCTGCAATGTTAAAATCCCATGGTCACATGACCCCCAGGATTTTACCATGGCGGGGATACCGGCACCCCATAACGGGGCCTGTATCCCAGGAAATATGGGTCCCCGGACCTGAATTCAATGCGGTTCTGCGCGTCTCTTACAAACAGGTAGACCCCGGTAGGATTAACACACAGCAGGGACACCTTAGCTTTGTGAATACCCATTAAACTTATTTATTTAGGTAACGTCCCTTTAGTAGCACAGATTTAACGGATCTCTGAGGACCTACCCCTAAAATGGTAGAAAAATATTAAATGGTGCACTTTCACTTCATTGCTATTCATGTACTGTAGGTATTATTAGATCAATGCGGCATACAGGTATGTCATGTTTGAACCCTATTCAATATAATGTGAAGTAATTAATGCATTGTTAGTGATCTATTGACTTCAATTTTGTTGAATAGATGTCGTGTTAACAACGTCACATCACAGTGAATAGTGGGGTTTGTTGGAGAGCCCTGGAGACGTGTGGAATGTTATATGGTTACTAAAAAAATACCTTTAAGGCAGCGGTGCGCATAATTGGGGGGCGCGCCTGGCTTTTTTTCCGGGGGCGGGGGGGGGAGGACCGCGGGCGGCTGCAGAGGTCCGGCACTCTTCCCCAAGGCATTTAAATTAAATGCCAGGGGACCGTGCGAGGCCTCTGCTACCTCTACTTACCAAGGTTCAGCCGGCTTCAGGACGCGTGACCATGGCAACATGGCGTCAAATGACACTGCGGGTTCATGGCATGTCACTGTTGTCCTGTAACGTGACATGAAAATGACACCGGGTGTCACGTGACGTGGCGTCACACGACCCTGTGGCGTCATTTGAGCCGTGCAAGGTAAGGAGGGGGGCGGCCAATGGAGAAGGTAAGGCAGGGGGGTCATCGCAAAAAAAGCTTGCGCGCCCCTGCTTTAAGGTACACAAGAATCCTTTTTGACTTTGAAAGAGCAAATGAGTGCTTCAGTATTAGGTGATACCTTTTTTATTTGGACTACCAATAGATATTATAAGACAAGCTTCCGAGAGTTCTAGCCTCTTCCTCAGGTCAGCAATACTGATTTACAAACATTCCAGCAGTTTAACACAGATGTAAAAACAGAAAAACAATGTATCTATCTATCTATCTATCTATCTATCTATCTATCTATCTGAGAAGGTTCCGTCCGCGCTCTTGCTTTCTATGGATATGGAAAAGTGATTCCTCTCTTTCCTCTTGCAGCTCCTGTGATTCGAAGTGTCTCCCCTCACTTCAAAGATGGATCCCGGCGGAGAACTCCGTCGGCAGAGCCAGGCAACCAAAAAAGAAAACACAGGTGCGCACCAAGGTAAGAGTAATATAGTGTATTACAACAATAAAAAAGTAATCACTTACATATAATAAAACTTTAATTCATCCAGGTCTGAGCGATATCCTCTTCTATTAGGCTCCACTATAGATGGTATAAAGAGGCAATGTCATTCCGGCCGCGATTCCTCAAACGGACAGGCATCCACAGACGGCTACAGAGGGCTTCTTTCCCACGCATGCGCACTTTGCCACATACCACGCCGACACCCGTGGAGGCAGGATTGCAGTCAGTGCTTCGGAGCCAGCCCCAGCACGCGGGACTGCCATCTGGAGGGAATTTGACATCGCCCCTTTATACCATCTATAGTGGAGCCTAATAGAAAAGGATATCGCTCAGACCTGGATGAATTAAAGTTTTATTATATGTAAGTGTTTACTTTTTTATTGTTGTAATACACTATATTACTCTTACCTTGGTGCGCACCTGTGTTTTCTTTTTTTTTTGCTATCTATCTATCTATCTATCTATCTATCTATCTATCTATCTATCTATCTACCTTAGATGGCTATCTTGTTTTTCTGTTTTGACATCTGTGTTAAACTCATGGAATCTCTGTAAATCAGTATTGCTGACCTGAGGAAGAAAGGAGAACTCTCGAAAGCTTGTCTTATTATATCTATTGTTAGTCCAAATAAAAAAGGTATCACCTAATGCTAAACTACTCATTTACTCTACATCTATGAAGAAACCTTTAATGGTACTGTATTACACCTTACAAATAATCTAGAAGTTCATGATACTGGCATTGGGACTGGAAGTAGGGGGGTGACAGGTGTGGCAGTGCCCCTTGGTTTTCATTATGAGATTGCTACAGTAAGTTCCTTTTCTGTTCTGCTTTGGCAGTGTAGTCAATTGAATTACATTAGCTGAAGTGTGCACTAGCAGCCTCAGTCATGCAACACAGAACAAAATAATTTTTCCATGAATGCCATTTGTGAGCTGGGCCCTTAAGACATTTTCCATTTCTCATTATCTAAGGCTAGCAAAAATACAACAATTTCTCCCTGCCCCCAGAACAAAAAGGTTCCAGCAACCCTGGAGATCAGTTCAGAGTTGTGCAAGCACTTATACTTACAGTATGCTATCGCCATTGAAGTGAATGTCAGGGAGGCATAAAAAATAGCTTGCGAGGCATAGTGAATTTTGTCACTTGTGCTTTGTACTTTAACTTTGTTAAATTCTTTTTTTAGAATATTAAATAAAAATAAAAACATTTACAGTTTACTACATGAATCCAAACATTGAAAAATACTAATGACGAATGTATCTAAAAAGGTATGTTCATTAGCCAAGAATTTGCAAGTTAAGATAAATTATCATGCTAATTTAGAGACGCTAAACTACTATAGGAAACAAAGCAAGAGCAGCATGAATTTTGTGTGAATGGAATTTGCCGGCACAATCTCTGGATGACAAATTCCCCTTTCATCCTCACAATTCTTGACATTTGTATTGAAACTGAACACTTGCATTGGGATGAAAGGCAGACAAAATTGCATTTTGCCAAAAACGACCACACCTGAGATAAAATGCGATATATGCTAATTTAAGTAATTTATATATACTTTGCATATCCAAATGAGCATATATCCCAGATGTGGTCGTTTTTGTATCTCTCCACGTGTTGTATAAAGGTAAGACAAGTGTTACAGGAGACATGTTATCTGAAGCTAATGCAAGTCAGTGCTAGTTTAACCTGATGTTAAGCCTATGCCAATGAGTTTATAAAATAATTACCTTTGTAGATATGAGTTAAACTCAGGGGAAATAATGTCCGTTACTGTCACGGGAGACTCCTGTGGCAGGTAGGACCTTGGTAGCCGGAACAGCGGCAGCAGGCAAAGATGTTTGGGGTAACGGGCTGAGGTCGGTGGTAAGCAGCAAGTCGGATCGTCATGGCAAGCAGGGGTCGGAAACAGGCAGCAAGCAGAATCGTCGTGGGCAAGTAGTGGTTGGTGGCAGGCAGCAAGCAGTATCGTTGTGGCACACGCAGAGGTTCGGCAACAGGAAGACAGGAGCAGGAACCGGGCAGGGGAGCAGGGACTGAGACCAGGGATCAGGGAACAAACAGGGACAAGCCAGATTATCAGCAAGGGCCTTTAATGGAACAGAACTCCAACACGGAACAGAAGAGGTACAGGAACAGAAGTTCTGCCACGGGCATAGGCATGGAGTCTGACTCAAAACAAAGGCAAGGTACTAACAGAAGCAGAACTATAAGTACAGAGATAAGAGCAACAAGAAGACAGACAGACAGAGGAACCCCAGAGCAGACAGAAAGCAGCAGCCCACCTGGTGGACCAGGAAAGGAACTATGGCTAAGCGGGATGTCTAGGGCACCCTGACAGTTACTAATTTAGGTAACCTGGAGTTATTTGCCCTGATTTATTTTAAGTTTATGTATGTTTATACATTAAAGCTGCCGTCCACTAATCCAGGGGTGCCAACTGCGTCCCCCAGTCTGCACTCCCCCCACTTGTGCCCCCCTCCTTACCATGTCTCCGGCATCAAATAAGGCCACGGGCTCATGGGACATCACGTTGCCATTGCGACGCGTTGCCGGAAACAGTTAGTGAAGTTACAGAGGCCTCATGCGATCCCCCTGCATTTAATTTAAATGCCTTGGGGAAGAGCGCGGGGCCTCTGCAACCACCATGCCCCAATAAAAAAATCTCACGCCTCCCAGTTTGCGCACCCCTGCCCTAATCTACAGGTATTTCAATCAAATTTCCGGTGTCAGAAAGGTGAGAAAATAATTATTCAAAGTCACAAGGAGGCGATACTGTGATGTCTATCGGGTTCATCTGCTTCAAAGGCAGTAATGTTGATACAAGACATTTTTTTGTTAGACAAAACGATAACGAATATAGCACTGCTGTGTATTTCAGGTTTGATTTGATATTTGGATAAAAAATAGTGTTAACAGAAAATGTTGAAATAGTGTAAATTGCACTAGAGGCTAAAGTGTTCCAAGCTATTGATTTTGTTGTGCACTAAAGGCACTATAGCATACGGAATTGAACTTGTGCATGCACACTGACAGGTGAAAGTATGTCAGGTCTCTTATGTATAGCAGGGAAGGATGGTAATAACCTAGTCAAACTAATGTTGATTTTGCAGAAGCCATTACCAAGTGACTATTAAATATTTAAAAGCAACTTGGTTATTCCCAGTTTTTAACCTATGTTGAAATTTCAAAGTTTTAACTTGACACACACTGTAGCATCCATGAACACAATACATAGAGTGTATATGGTGAGTTAAAAAAAAGTAAACAAAATAAGCATTTGAACATGTCAGAAATGCTCCTTACAAAACTATTTTAAAAAACTGTTCAAAATCACCTGAAATTAGTCATTATATACTGAGACAAAGTATGTCTCTTTCTGGTTTTGCCTGACAAGAAAGTCACTAAAGGATCTTAGAGTATACATTTTCTAAATTACGCATCATGACTGACTGTCAATAAAACTTGAGTTACTCCCATTTTATATGAAATAATAGCTACATTGCTGAGGAGGGCATCTGGTGGTATAATCTCTCCATGTGACCTTGGGAATAACCGCTTCGGTGAAGATTTACTTGCACACTTGCTAACTTAGTATATTTTTACGCCCACTTCTTCCTGGTGCTGGTTCCTAGAGATGTTCTGCGACACTCTCAGACATAAAAACAGTCATACAGGCAGTATGGTAAAGTTCTCCGATGCGGTCTGGGAGAAGCAGTACCGCCACACTTACTAAGCCATCTTAAGGAAAAGCATTTACATAGCTAGAAAAATGTAACTGCTTTTCAGAAAACTGGCTGCTTGAAGTTGGCACTCTGGAAAAATAATATTAATAAGTTACAATTAATGTAAATCTAATTCATTCTAGGCCTAATAATTTATATAGTATGAGTCTATGATCATTTATATACTTCTAATTGGGGATGTTACAGATGCAGCCGCCGTTTTCTGACCACATCTTGAATTGAATTTCGGCAAATTCGCCAAATACCACGAGTGGTATCTGCGGCAGACTAATGGCCCATCGTATTAACACAGCTGGGGTCCCTGCTGTGTGAATCCTACCGGGGTCTACCTGTCTGTAAGAGACGCGCAGTAAGAAATATGCTGAATCAGTCACTCTACCTGCGCGCCTCTAACAGGCGATCGCAGGGATTTTATTTAATATTACAGTATTGTAGCAGGGGTCTCTGGAGCTGAACCGCATTGATTTCAGGTCTAGGGACCATCTACTTCCCGAGTTACAGCCCCCGTTATGGGGTGCAGGTATCCCCGCCATGTTAAAATCCTGTGGGTCACGTGACCGTGGGAATTTAATATTGCAGGAGATACCGGCACCCCATAACGGGGCCTGTATTTCGGGAAGTAACGGGTCCCCGATGCTGAAATCAACTTTGCCCTGCTCCCGCACACTAGTATCAAACACCCCCCTCCCCCCAAAGAAAAAATAATTCCCTTATCGGTTAGCCGATGCTTTCCAGACACATACAGTAGCAAATATAGCACTAGCTGCAAGTCATCTTCCATACTGCCGCTTAGTAAATCTCCTCCGTTAATCTTTCTATGCCCCAAGTGCCAAAATTAGAGTACAAGCTCCCTGCTGCAGAGACTCATTATGCCTCTGTAAAGTGTATGTAAAAGCACTGCATACATTGTTAGCATTATATAAGAACAAACATTCTTATTATATGAGTCTAGTTTATGCAGACTTTATAAAGTCATTTTATTATATTCCACTGTGAAGAGGCCCAGCTGCAAGAGGTTCCCTAGATAACACTTGCTCATCGTTTAAAAAACCCTACATTAGCGTATGCAGTTCTGGTGTGCTCTAATGCCCATTGCTTCCATAGAGACCAAACTCCTGGATAGTCGTTCTGAACTGCAATGTACTGTAATGACCATTAACCATTATCATATTAGCTGTAGCTAAGGCCTTGGCCATGTTAACCGCTTGCTGGCAAAAGCGTGCTGAGGCGCGCTCCCGCTCAGCACTGAGCCTCTACAGCCGCAATTAGAGCGGCTTTAGTAGGGACTCACCTGCGCTTCCGCGCACTTGCGGAAGCGCAGGTCTTAGGGGAATTTACAATTCCCCCGCTTGCCGGCGCGACAGGCCGGTCACGTGAGCGGTTCGCCCAATGAGGGCGAACCAGCTCCGTGACGTCACTGGCCCGCCCCCGGCCCGCCCTCGGCCCGCCCCCTGATGGCCCGCCCTTGGCCCGCCCCATGACGGCCCGCTGACAGCGCATGCTGTAAGCAACCGCAAGGCCAGGGAAAGCACCCGCTTTCCCTGAGCCTCAGCGCGCCTCAGCGAGCAAGCAGGGAGCATGGACTCAGCCTTACTCATACTAAAGTCAATAGGCTTATTGCATAAATTTTATGAATGTGTTGCAAAGATTAAAATCAATCAATTCCATTAACATTGCTTCATATTCACTAAAATGCAGTGCTTTACTTTGCAGTGATACATGTATATATTGGAAATATAGGTTTGATTGAGACTTCCATTAAAACACCCCTTATTCAGTTGATCATAACTGTCAAGATTTCACCAATCCATCTGATATTTTATTTTCAGTCGGATTGGTAAGGTGAATGTTTGTGGATAGTTTCAGCACAATCCGTTCAGCTATTTTTTAGTTACAGGGGAGACTAAATTAGTGTGTTAAAAGTTTGCTCTTTTTTAATTGAACATTTGGAATTTGTTCTTACACACAATTATTTTGTTTTCAAAAACAGGTTTTATTTACATATTAGGGGGACAGTGATTGGCGCAACATGTGTCCCATCTTATGGTAATCTTTTTCTGGGGTGGTGGGAGAGAGAATGTGTTTTTGGTGATTTTGGGGCACCAGACACATCTCACGTTTTGTTGTGGTTGAGGTACATTGACGATGTGCTGATACTTTGGGATGGCACTGAGCCTGAATTTCGATCCTTCATTGATTTCCTCAATGACAATGAACAAAACATTAGGCTGACCCGCTCATGCAATTACACTCAGGTTAATTTTTTAGATCTTAACATTAAAGTGGAATATGGCCGTTTCACAACAGACATTTTTAGAAAGGACACTTCCACTACTTCTGTTCTCCATGCGGCGCATCCTTTTAATCTCCATGCTGCGCGTCCTTTTATCAGTGTATTCCTCCAATTGAGATGCAACTGCTCGTCACTAGAATTTTTCAATCATAGAGCCATAGATCTCAAGAAACGGTTCCAATCAACAAGCAATAGCAACAGGAATATTACTCAGGGTCTTAATAGAAGCACAGACCAAAAACTCATAAGGTTCATTGGAACTTACATACCATTGGTCAGAGATGCGGAAATTACTCCAAAAACATTGGCATGTTCTGCTCACAGATATGAATCTGAAGGACGTATTGGGCAATAATGTCAGTCTGACCAGTAGACGTGCCTCCAATTTGAAAGATAAAGTGGAACACACCAATCGGAATCTTGCAGTGATAATGACACACTGCTGGCATCAATTATTGTAATGAAGCATCAGGCCTCTCAGATAAAGATAGACATATGAGAAATGAAACAGTAAAAGGAGAGTATAAAAATAAACATGCCTATTTTCCAGTGGAGTGCCTGCTGTTCGTTGTGTTCTATATATATATATATAGAACACAGAGAACAGCAGGCACTCCACTGGAAAATAATGTAGGTGCTAATCCCATAAGGCAATAATAGGAAATACAATACCGTTGTTGAGACGAAATCATACGGGCAGCACTCAGTTGTAAGGTCAAAAAAGAGTATATTGTGAAACAAAGACACAGAACCAACGTTTTGGACCGCCAGAGGGACCTTTGTCAAGGTGGTATCATATTTCCTATATATATATATATATATATATATGAAAAAAAGAAAGATAAAAAACAGGCGCACACCTAGTGCATTACCATAATAAAAATTGTATTAAAGGAACATAAAATCTTTCAAATGCCCACTCACAAAGGTACAGCAATCAATAGCATGTATGAGATAGGCTCTCATGTGCCAACAGCTCGATCCTCACAGTCCGGCTCAGGGCAATGGCGTCGTCACGTGACCCTCCTTCGTGCAGCCGAAACCGTAAATGGAATAACTCGCACTCAGTGTTCAGCAAGAGAGGTCCCTCTGGAAAGCAATGCCTTGGAAGTCCTCTGTATTGATGTTAGGGCCGTATGACACACACGAGAGCCAATTTCTGACAACAAGTAGCAGCAATGTTCGTGGGCAAATGGCAGCCGCAATCTAACCACGCCCTATGCATTTCATCATCGATGATGACTTCTTCAGGGGATACCCTCTAAACGCCCCTCCATGATATTTATAGGGAGATATTTAAACACATTTAACCAATAAATTATTCAATTAGTCAAACACACATGGTTAACATCATATATAACAAGTGTAGCATGTTATATTGTGAAGACCACATCGAGTTACCAGAAAAGAAATAGCTATTGGTCGACACTGATTTGAGGTGTGTCCTTGTCTGAATTTGATGCTCTTTACCAATGAATAGCTCCAAGTCCAAAAAGATAATAGTATTTGGATGTATAGTGTATGTGAATCTCAAACCCATCTCATTATCATTGAAGGATGTCAGAATCTCCTCCAGGATCTCCCTCTCACCATCCCAAATAATAATAATATCATCTATGAAACGGCCATAGAACACCAGACCACCACACAGACGAGCATTCTCCCACACATGGGTACTCTCCCACAGTCCCATGTAGAGATTAGCATAGCTGGGGGCAAATCTGGTGCCCATAGCCGTTCCACAGATTTGTAAATAAAAAATATCTTCAAATAAAGAATAATTGTGATTTAAAATAAATTTAATGCATGCTAAAAGAAATGACCTCTGTGAAGGGTGCAGATTTGTGTCTAATTCAAGATAGTGATTAATAGCCTGGATACCTTTTGTGTGATCAATACACGTGTACAGTGAAGATACATCACATGTTGCCCAGAGAGTACTTCTGTTGTTTTTTAAGATTAGACAAAGTCTAATATCCATTAACATAGGGGTATTTATTAACAGTTCCTGTGATCTCTATTCAATTAAGATAGAATTAAGATTGAGTTATACATTGGTCATTTAGATCTCATTATGACATTTGAATTAAATATTTTTATTATATAGATATTTTTATTGTATAGATATCATCACTTTCATTTATTTTTATTTTTATTTTTCTTTATCATATATTTTGTATATATATATATATATATATATATATATATATATATATATATATATATATATATATTTGAACTTCAATTATATATTAAAAGCAAAATTGTTAATCATCTAGATTTTAAACTGACATATTAACATTCTAATTAAAATTATAGTATTTTGGTCGTTAATTTCAATTTGTAGTCACAACAATGATGTGAATAGAAATTTCTTTTCTGGTAACTCGATGGGGGTCCTCACAATATAACATGCTACACTTGTTAAATATGATGTTAACCATGTGTGTTTGACTAATTGAATAATGTATTGGTTAAATGTGTGTAAATATCTCCCTATAAATATCATGGAGGGGCGTTTAGAGGGTCCCGTGAAGAAGTCATCATCGATGACAAAACGCGTAGGGCGTGGTTAGATTGCGGCCGCCATTTGCCCACTAACATTGCTGCTACTTGTTGTCAGAAATTGGCTCTCGTGTGTGTCATACGGCCCTAACATCAATACAGAGGACTTCCAAGGCATTGCTTTCCGGAGGGACCTCTCTTGCTGAACACTGAGTGCGAGTTATTCCGTTTCCGGTTTCGGCTGCACGAAGGAGGGTCACGTGATGACGCCATTGCCCTGAGCCGGACTGTGAGGATCGAGCTGTTGGCACATGAGAGCCTATCTCATACATGCTATTGATTGCTGTACCTTTGTGAGTGGGCATTTGAAAGATTTTATGTTCCTTTAATACAATTTTTATTATGGTAATGCACTAGGTGTGCGCCTGTTTTTTCTCTTTCTTTTTTTCAGATATGGTTAGGGACTGGTGATCCCTTTGAAACGGGCTGCAGGAACCTGGAGCTATTATCATTGGAACAGGACTTTGTGTATTGAAGGTTTTTTATTTTTATTTTTTCATTTTTTCACTTTTTACAACATATTTTTTCATTTTTGTTTAATTTTTTATATTTTTTAATACTTATATTTTTTATTAAACTTACATTTTATAGGTATTATAATCAGTGATTGAATCAAATATTGTATTATTATATAGTCTTCATCATTGTGTATTAGCTAATATCTTGCCGCCCCACTAAACGCATTCATGATTAGTTATACTGGTTTTTCCAATAATTCACTTTAGTCAGGATTATATAGAGGCGCTACTTTATTCTTTGCTTGTTTTGTTATATATATATATATATATATATAATATATATATAAAATGAATAGACAATACCGTTCTGTGGCTAAGAAAATGCTTTTATTTGTGCAAGCTTTCGAGATACACTGATATCATCTTCCGGCGGTGTTACAATGAATAAAGCAAGAAAGGTTTTTACTTAAAAACTGTGCATCCTGGAATGTATCTGTGACTGAAGCCTATCCCTCCCCATGTGCAGTATGCAAATTATTATTTAAGGTGTTAAATGGTCCCTGAATGTTAGTGATGTAAGAGTATGTGTTTGTGTATGTGTGTGTGTATATGTGTATGTATGTGTGTATGTGTGTAAATATACATTTTTAAAGTGCCCACACTGTATATACATTATATATATATATATATATATATACATATATATATATATATATATATATATATATATATATATATATATATATATATATATATATATATATATGGCAAAGAATGACCTAGGCGCAATAAAAAGGAGAGAAGAGGGGAAAGGGGCAAAACAACAGAGTAGTATGTTCAAATAAGAACAAATTAAGGTGGTAAGATATGCAATCACAATTAGTAGGATAATTATTGCCTTTATCCAATTATAGGATCAGGAACAATCTTTGGCTTTGAATTTTCACTGGACTCCTTTTAGTGTTATCATCTGGAGCTGGAAATCCACATCGATTCAGATGTTTAAAGGATCCCAATGGTATGATACCAGATACTCAGCGTCCGTCTCAGGGGTTAACCATAAGTTTGGAAACAAAATCCAAACAGATGGCAACGGGGCAAGAAATTTACTAAAAAGAATAAAACAAAGATCTGATCCGGCCACTGTCTCTTCAGGTGTCACTTCTTCTGAAGCTGAATCATCAGACATGGATTTCAGGCGACATTCTACAACCACGGACACTGTTCCTTTTTTAGGTAGAGGCAGCAAACAAAATGCCCACGGAGGAGGATGAGGAGACAACTGCGAAATCGAGACCAGTATGGGTACAGAGGAAAGAGCAAATAACAGATGACACTATAGAGGACGAACTGACTGTAATTAATCTTTCAGATATTATCTTTACAGCAGATCAAATTGGTGTCCTGAAGCGAGGCCTACAGTATCATATTCACCTACCCATCAGATGGATAAGTTTGAGTGGGTGAAGGACCTCAATTTATTCTGTCGAAAATTGCTGCTTAACAAATTTTTGTCTAAACCCACAGATTCTGTGCCACAACCAAGTTCTACCAATGGATGGAGCGATACTGAACAACAACTTATTCGAGATATGGTGGACGGAGGATATTGGTACAATTCCAAATGAAGCACGCACCTTATCACAGTTTAAGCCAAAATCGACCTTCTGTCCTCCTTTCCAAACATGCTCCCAGATTGAAGTATTTGCTGCATTAGTCACAAAAGATATCCTACAACTGTCTGATTGTCCAGGGGTAAGAAATCTGTCTTATCCTGAATGGTCAGCCATAAAAGAGTTACGGAAAATGACAACTGTTGAATTTAAGCCTGCAGACAAAGGAATGTACGAAAGGGAAGCCTTTAAACTATTGCGTGATCAAATGTGCTACGGGGAGTTAACAGCAGATCCAACGGAGAAATTTAAAAAAGAATGGGATAATATTCGCCATGAAGTCTGCTCGCTAGTCACTATAACAAATAAGATTAGAGACAGTCTTTTTTCCAAACATCCCATCGTACCAACGGTGCACAAGAATTTTTCTCCCCCACCAGGAAGACCTACTGTATTGTGGCTGGGATTCATAGTTTGTGTGAACCAGTAAGCAAGACCACCACCCTCCACCCCCATTTTCAAATACAGGGAATATCATACAGTTAGTTTATTGGACTTAAACATAACTGTTCAACCGATGACATGTTTGAGGAAAGAGCTATTGAAATGAAGAAACGTTTCAAACATAGGGGCTATAGCCAACGTTTTATTAATAGAGGCTATAATCATAGTGTCAAGAATAATCATACCACTTTATTACAGCTTAAAATTAAACAAGCTGACCCCAAGATAAGATTTATTGGGACGTATAACGAACGATGGTCAGATTTAAGATCAATATTACAAAAACATTGGCCGATTCTATGTACAGACAGTGATTTGAAACTAGCCAGGAGATAAAGTTATCCTCACTAGTAGGCGTTCACCGAATCTTTGGGATAGGTTAGTACATAGTCATTATGTCCCACATGTAAATCCACCTATACAAAAAACAGGAACGGTCTTTATTGATACCACCACAACACAGCAGTGGTCTGCTCAATCACAGCTTCTCAGGTTAGCTATCCACTGTATGATGGTCCCTGGACAACCACTACAGTTCAGGGCCCCTGCAGCTGTCCTAGCTCTTCCCGACTCCCCTATTAGAAGTCAGGTTATAGGCTCACACTCACTCTTCCCCAATGGGGTGAGGCTAGGAAGGCCCCAATCTCAGGCTCCAAGTTGTGTGACCTTGCCTCTCTCAGTGGGGAGAGGCACACTGCTGAATTTGGGGCGGTACTGCCTTTAAGTTTAGCCAGGAGGAGGGCACCAGGTCTGTCCCATGATTGGACATGGTCAGGCCCAATGTCAACGTCATCCACTGTCACTCAAATGCAACACCATGGAGTGGGGAAAACTCATCTTAACTGTTGGCAAGGCCAGTTCTTACCAGGGCTTACAGCCAGTACAAGGGCAGGTAGTAGCCACAGGTGGCATGGCTACACTTGTTTTTGCCATTGATAGAGCATTTTTGGGAATTAGACATGGGGATTTGGAGAAAGTTTTGCTCCAAAAAGAATGACGTTGGATTGTACAACTTAACACAATGCTACCTTTTGATTTAAACGACCCATTAGGATTTTCTATGTTCCTCTGATAACTTATTTATGGTGTTTGAGTTACTCCTTCTGTTTTAGCATTTATTTTCTTATCGATTTCTTACTATATACATTTTTGGTGCTTACTAATATTCTTTTCTTTTTTCTTTTTATGTAAAAGGTATATATATGTATTCCCTGTTCAACAAGAATTTATCATTCTTTAATTATCCTGATCTATTTATCTTTAATTTGATACATATTGATGCTACAAGACAATTGGGCTGGGTAACTGCTGGGATATATGAATGCAGATTAGCGACATGCCTTGTGTTTATCTCTATGGCAACATCCTTGTTTAGTCACTGGATTACATGCTGTGCTGCCGATGACTTTGGCAGGGAGATCGGCAAATTTTGACTAACAGTGGAGTGATACCTGCGCATGCGCGACTGCATCATTATACCAGCTGTTAAACATTTCACAGGAGTATCCTGCCATTTCATCTTCAATTGCACAACTTTGATCAGCTGTGTTGCTGACGTAACATCCATCATGTGACTCCACCGGACACTCTGATTGGTGGGGGAATGAGAGTGGATATCGCAGTGGTTTTTAACCTTTGTACATAATTTGCCTCTTCCTACTTGCACACTATTCACTCTGGGAAGAAGCCCAACCTATGGGCGAAACGCGTTGAGTGCTATGGGCACTTGAGAGACCCCCAAAGATGTTTTTCATTGGGAACTTTTGTGCTATTTTGGATCAAGTGCAGGGCAGGATGATTTCCTCCATGGCTCGAAGGACTCTGTTGCACAGCGGGGGTCATGCAACATCTTGGACTCTTGATTACTATTCCATCTCAGCTGAGTATCACCCACTTTTTTATGTGGTTATTAAACCACTTTTTTATAGGTTGATTTGCCTGTATGTATTTGCTTGGCTCGATTTGGGAGGCATTATTATAGAAATGTTTATATGATACAGGCACATCTCCCTGATATACTGTAGTCTAATTATTAACCCTGTTTGTTTGCAATGGGTAAACATATTACTGTGTATTTTCATCTCCTGTTTACCCACCTTTATATATGCACAGTTGCTATATTTTTGTTGTCTACCTCTAAGCTTATTGAGCTATATCTTCATTGGATAGCTATTCTTCTAACCATCAGTGTATTAGGTATTGTTATATACAGCTGAACCCCGTTATAACACGGTGCTCGGGGGCCAAAGAATAAGACCGCATTATAACCGGGATCGCGGGGAAAAATGGCCGCCGCGACAAGACTTACCCGGAGCAGGGTACAGGGGATCCGACACCACGGGTCAGCCATCGTGGGGGGGCGGTGGTGTTGTGTGTGTGTACACTTTAAAGTTTCCCCCAGGGCGTCTCCCACCAGGTACCCGGCACCCCAGGTCAGTACCCTTTTCCCCTCCATCTACCATTTTATCACCAACAATTCCCACTTCACTTTTCGGAGCTGGCGGCCACGCATGCGCAAACCCAATCCATTCATCTCCCCCCTCCCAACAGAGGATGCAGCTCCCCCAGGGGATGATGGGAGTTGTAGTCTCTACATGCCTGGTGTTTCATTACACTAATTGCTGCCTGTAATTGTGTGTCACACAGGAGCTGGCCCTAATAGTGAAGTCAGCAGCTGCTGGATAACTTAACCCTTATACTGCCCTGATTAATGGGCAGTGGCAATTGCTACCTTGTTATCCTACATTTACTGTCAGAGTGTGTGTGTGTGTGTGTGTGTGTGTGTGTGTACACCATGAACAAGAAATAGCCTTATAGCTGTAAGCAGACAGTACAGGTAAGTGCTAGATTAGGGGAAGGGGCTGTATATATTCCTTACAATGTGGCTGTCACTTTGTGTGAAGGAAATGTCACTAACTGATATGTTGTTATGTAAATATACATGGCATATTTTGCATGAATATTTACATGAAATATATTAAATATGGAAACTTGAAAATTAACTGTCGATAGAAAGTGAAATAAAGCAGCATTTGAGAGCATCTGGTGGAGTGAGAATGAACTGGGCAGAGACCTTTAGTAAGAGAAGAGACCCCCAATATATAGAGAACCCCACTAAGTACAGAGACCCCGAGTAAGATAAGAGAACCCCAGTAATCATACACATCCCTGTCCTGTGAGCTGATCCACCTTTACTAGCAGAGAGTCCCCATCCCAGGATATATCAGCTGCTGGGATAAGACAGGAGAGGTAAAGAGGTAAAGCAAATACCTATCTGCCTCTGTGTCTCTCTGCCCCTCCCCTCCCCCTCCTCCTCTATCCCTCCTCTCTCCCCCATCTGTGTGTGTGTTTGTGTACATCTGTTTCTTACCTTGCCACTCATGGTCCGCTCAGGTTTGGGTCTGTGTTCTGTACTTCCCTACTTGGTAAGGGACTGCAAAGTGAACAGTCACATTGGTTTCCCCATTGTCCTAACACCCAGCCTAAAGCTGTATTCCCACTTATTAGACGCAGCATAGGAAGAACACTGTACATGTAGTTCTCTCTCTGCTATTAAAGTTTGTGTCATGCTATGGAACAATGTGTTACCAACCAGAGTATGCTGTAGTCATGCTCTCTGTGTCTGTGTGTGTGGAGCTCGTATGTTATGGGGAAAAAAATGGGAGCCACCATCAGACCGCGTTATAAGCTGATCTGCCTTGTAGCGGATCGCACTATAACGGGGTTGAGCTGTAGTAGCTAGCATTCATTCCTCTATAAGGTGTGTTACTATAGCTCCACTTTATGCCTCATTTTTTGTGGTTGAGATATAGCCTGTTTACATTGAGGGATAGTGGAGTAACTTCTTTCCCCCTTTCTGGTCTCCTACTGTAGACTTTGGCAGTAGTGCTATTTTTTACCTACATTTTCAGAGGTTTTTGTACATTTTTTCATTTTTTATATGTTCTTTGGAGGCTCTCAGAGTGGTCCGTTTTTCTATATGTTTTTAATTGTTAGTGTGACTTATTTTTGTGCTTTATTAAAATTCATTTGATTTTCAGATTCTGACTCATATTTAAATATTTTTGTGATTTTGGTTATTTTTGAGTGCTTTGATTGGGATTCTGTTTGTTTTTTGTGTGTGTATATATTAGTTTAATCCCCCGCACCATTAGTCAACATAGACTATTTGTCTTATAATTTTGAAACAAAAACGAAGCAAGGGATTGGCTGGTCAGCGGACCCAAAAAAATGCACTAACAACTCACCGGTGTGAAAAAATAAAAAATATTTATTAAACTACATAATAAAAATAGGGGACAAAGTGGGGAAAAAAACGCAGATTCTCCTCCCACGCGTTTCACGCTGCATTAGCGCTTTTTCAAGGAGTATAATTTGGCTAAAACACAGGTGGTGTTGGCAAACACATTTGATGATACACTGGCGACACACTTTATTCGAGCTCGGCTAGTCCCACGAATTCGGGTATACCCGGGTGTATTGAGGTTTGTGACTGTTTTCTGCCCGAGTATATTGGGTTATTTTCCAGGCAGGGATTGAAGCATTTTATTCCCGCTGGCTGCAATACTGCACAGTATATATATATATATGTACTGCATTACAATTCATGAATTTATGCCATCTGGTAGACACGCGAAGCATTGCAGCCTATTAAATCCTAATCATTATCATTTAACAGATCAGCCCCCCGTCAGCCAGGCATGAACCCAGGCTGGGAAGGCAAACGCAACGGGGCTTGTCAGAGGTGAGGAGCGGCGCATTCCAGGTATCTGCCAGGTACATACTGGGTATTTGCTCGAATAAAGTGTGTCGGTGCAGTAATTGCAAATGGTAATCAGATGTTGATGAACGAACATGACATCAATACACTTGGATGAAAGCACCAACTAGGTTAACTACTTGTAATTCTTAATACTGTATATATTGAGATATAGAGCACTGTAAAATCTCAACTGATTAAGAACAGAAATAGACTCGATGTAAAGGATCTAATCTAATCTAAAAATTAATCCATAATAATTGAATGAAGATGGAATAGCCAAAAACGTGTATCTATATATGATTAATAATTCACAAAGTCATTTAAGCAGTATCCTAAGTTGGTGATAACAATCATATCAAGAGGAAATGATGCTTGAAAATGATCATTTGTGGTACAAAGATGGTAATACATATACAAGTACAGATGGACATAAAAATAAAACTGATTGAAAACATGCACCAATAAATATTTAGTATACTGTATCATTAGATATCACAGCAATAGTAATAATAAATAATAAACGTGATAATAAACCAAGGAAGTATATCCTTGTTAAAAGTAATATAAAGAGAAACATGGAAAGAATCATATAAAGTAAGCCATAGTTATTGAATGATGTAACTAGTGTTTCAATGAAATTGTAACAATAATGGCTACACTGTCCAAGATATCACCAGAGAAAATCTGCCCGGCAGTAAGTGAAGAGGAAGGTAATTTTTCAGGTGGCACACAGCTGGAATAGCCTCACATCGACATCAATGACTCCATGAAGAAGCATACGGGTGAAACATGTGTAGCGTGAGAGCACTTTTGGGACCCTGAAGCTTCTCCCTGCTCATCAGCTGCTATTGATGTAAATGTGAGGCTATTCCAGACTGAGTGCCACCTGGAAAATTACCTTTCTCTTCATTTACTGCAGAGCAGATTTTTCTCTTGTGATATCTTGGACAGTGTCCCTTGGGAAAGATCAGTATACAATTACTATCCTTATCTGCTGCCGGACTACTCGTACAGTATGTATCTAGTCACCTTAATTTCAACATTTTCAACAAAGTGAAGCTAATCTAAAATTCTCATCTCACTGCCTCAAAGTGGCAGGAAGGTGGTAACGGGTGTTCAAAAATATGAATAGTGGCACTTGTACTGGCAGGTTCAATGATATCATGAAAGCTTGAATAATGAACCCAGGTAAAGTGGGAAAGGTACTTGCCAACATGCAGCTAAGGCCGGCATGACAATTAAATTAGCTATTAGCCCTAGGGAATGGTCGCCATGACCAGTGGTGCCTCCCTCTCCACTCCACCCCCTTCCTAGCTGTGCATTAGCCTTGGTCATTTTGAAAGGGTTCATGTCAGGGAGAGGCGCAGCCCCTATGGTATATAACATGGTGTCTTGGGGGCTGTACCTTCTCTCCCTTGGTAGAGATGCAAACATTTTTTAATTTCCCTGAATTGGGTTGGCACCAATAACTTATGTCCCTGTGGTGCGCTGATGATGGGTTACGGGTCTGGTCAGTTTGTGTTTGTGGGATATATATGTGTTGTATTTCTTTTATTATGTACAATGTATAAATAACTTTTTTATAAAAAAATTAAATAAAAAAAGAATATGAAAATAAAGTGAAGAAATAAGGAATAACCAGAGTATTTGTTTAGTCATTCATTTATCACAGATGGCGGGGGTTTCGTGGGTGCCAGTCTTGGTCCTTGGGCATATGGTTCAGTATGGTGGGCTAATGCCCTGGGTTGTTTGAACAGATAGTGTAATGCCCGGTTGGTATGTATTACCATCGTGGCTGAGCTGTTTATCCGGTCAGCAGGGGTGGTCATGAGTCACGTGTATGCGTGGGCTTAAGTTGGAGCATACAGCTGTATGGCACAGTTCAGTATACAGGTTATATAAATATGTTGGTGTTTGATAAAAGCTGGGCCGTTATACCCCATATATAGTTTGGTATTTTGTATGTGTCCGTGTCTATTATTTGGGGGAAAGGGGCGAGGAAAATAGGGCATCCATGGGTCAAGACCTCAATCCCTAAATATGAAAGATACCGAAAAGTGAAGGCCCTCCCTTTCCAGAGGCCAATTTGTCCCTATGTTTGACAATGTTCAGGAAGAAGGCAGAGAGTGTTAAGAATCCATGGAGGTTAAATACTAAAAAATCAAGGGATGGGAAAGAGGGAAGGGGAAGGGGGCAGGGGGGAGCTCCCGCATCAGCTAAAGTAATATTGAATAGTGGGCAAGTAGGTGAGACCAAAAGCTGGTGCAAAAGAGGATGAGGGTAAATGTAAACAGACAAACAGAAATATTCCCCCTTGAATTCACTCAGGTGAGTCAGTAGATGTGATATGATTGATTCATCTGTAGAGCTACGTTTATAGATTTATTGTTCTACGTGTGGCTATGTGTTTATTATGTGCACTATTTAGTTTTTATTGATTTTGTGATTTTCACACCGTTTCTGTGTTGTATTACATCTATACTCGGTGTGGGCCATTGTTACTATATGGGTCTTTATTATTTGACCGGTTTGCTCTAAGTTATTCACCCCTTCAGATTCAGTATCAGCAGCCTGCATTGGACTACGGTCTGTTGATTTTTTAGATAAAAGGGCATCCATAGTTAGGATGAGTACCTTTTTCTGTAGGTATTTACAGGTGAATCTCGTAGCCATCTGGCCCACAGCGTATTGATGTACTGCTATTTGCATCATCTTCCGTTTACTTTTGTGTAGGAAGATTCTTTGGTTTGCCATTAGGGACTGGTCCTGGACTGTTTATACCATGCCCCTCTTTACAACATTATTTTAAAGTATATATGTGATTAAAAGGTTTTTTAATGCATCAATCATATCACATCTACTGACCTACCTGAGTGCATTCAAGGGGGAATCTTTCTGTTTGTCTGTTGAGGTTAAATACTAAGCAGTTATTTAAACCTCAATCTGACTACCTACAGCTGCAGCGGCCATTATTCAAACAAATCACGGCACCGATTTCGTGTGCTCTGCTGTACTCCACGTAGCATGAACACGGCCAATCGCCCCAGGCACCCGTGCTTATCGCGATTGCTTTGTTGAATTTCATGGATTCTGTTTCTTTGGGTGCAATGAAATGAATGAATTGCAATGTGTACAGTACTGTGCTACTGTGTCAATTTAAGGTGTTTAAAAACCAGAACTCTAAAATGCAATTTTCTGCACTCGCCGCACTCGCATCCTAAGGCGGTAAGGTTGGAAGACATCCCGCGTCATAACATCGGTATTCCGATGTACACAACGCGTGATTTGTTTGAATAATGGCCGCTGCAGCTGTATATCTCCTGATCTCTCTTTAGTGAACATAAAGTTTAAAAAAAAAAAACAAAATAGTAGAAAGCAGCAAGCTTGATAACACTCACCGTGCAGAAAAACATAGAGGAGATCAAACATACACGTTTGATACATTTCTTATGCCATTTATTCAGCGGAGCAAGCAAAGATTACTACACAACGGATACTTGAGGAGTGCTGAGTTGAGGTATGGAAATATTGGAGGTGTAAGTGATGGGGAGGAAAGCAGTAATACAAAAAGGTAGAGGGGATAAGATTGTGAGAAAGGTGGGAGAGAATAGAAACATACAAAAGAGTGAGTATATAATAATACATAATACTAGCTGTAGCTTATAAAAACATTTGTATTGCATTGTATTTTTCAAATACTATAAAAAGAATAATGAGGGAGAACCTTCAGAACACGTACTTTGTTAGGCTTCAAAATCAACAAAACCTTCCTAGTTTAAAAGGATTGAAGTATCTACTTCCTTTTCATGGTTGTAGCATGACCTGTTTTGGGATTCTTGTCTTTCAGTGAATATGGCAATTGCAAAAAGAACATAATACAAGAAGGCAAGATATATTAAAGGTGTGGGTACAAGTTAAGTACAAGTATAACACACAGTATAAAGAGATGAATAAATAAATTAGCACTTTGCCAGTGTCGATTCCCAAGAGCCTTGGTGCCATATGTATCATTAAAGTAGAAGCTCATACTTCAGGCATTTCATTAGCATATTATGAATGATTCTTAGTTATCATGATATAGATACATGCTCTTCTTTATATTCTAGGCTCTTTCATCATGAGCTAAGAATTCTGCAGCTCTGAGAGCATTGATTCTTAAAATTGTGTTTTTACAAATTTTGGATTTTTACATCTACAGATGCAGCGGACGTTATTCGAACACTTGACGCGGTGTATACATTGGAATACCCAAGTCATGGCGCGTGATCTCTTCCAACCTTTCCGCCTTAAGACGCGAGTGCGGCGAGTGCAGAAAATTGCTTTTTAGAGTTCTGGTTTTTAAACACCTGAAATTGACACAGTAGCACAGTACTGTACACATTGCAATTCATTCATTTCATTGCAACCAAAGAAACAGAATACATTAAATTCAAACAAAGCATCCGCGAGAAGCGCGGCAGCCTGGGGCGATTGGCCGCGTTCATGCCGCGTGGAGTACAGCAGAGCACACAAAATTGGCGCCGTGATTTGTTCAAATAACGGCCGCTGCAGCTGTACTAACTCAGGAATGATAATTTATAGTTCTCCTTGGCAAAATGTATATGTTTCTCCCTTATGACTCCTGGAAACTGCCAAAAATGACACAGATATATTCTAAAACTTGTAGATTAAAAGCAGACTCCTCTTTCTGAGTTCCATGTTTGTTCATAGATGATATTATGAGAACTTGTCCTTCAATTAGCTACTGAAAGGATTTATGAAGCTTGATCCAACTTGTGTTGCGCGATCATACAGCTTAATTTAAAAAAAGACTCACACAGCACAGATATACTAACTATGAATTAGACACAAATGAGTCAGTCATTTAGTACTGATAGTAGTGATCTACTGTTTTAGTAGTAGCCTATTGCCTTTAGTGATAATAAGATAGTTACGTTGGTTTACTAGATGTAGTAGTGAAAAGGTAATTAAATTCAATAGGTCAGTATCAGACGTGGTGGGGATTTATTATTATTATTCTTCAGGGAGCTATGCGGTGTGCAGTGGTGACTGACCTGATTGATAGGTCAAGTCACCGCTGTGCAGCACAGTGAGGAGAGTGGAGGGATCAGCGAGCAAGCGTGCGAGGGCTGAGGGTGGGGCAAGTCAGAAGAGGCAGAGCTAGTCAGAAAAGTGGAGCTTATCAGAGGAGGTGGAGCTAGTCAGAGGAGGTGGAACTATTCGGAGGAGTGTAGCTAGTCAGAGGGGTGGAGCTAGTCAAAGCAGACTGTCAGTGTGTATCTGTGTGAGAGTGTATGAGAGTGTGTGAGCATTTGTGTGTGTCACTGATCAGAGTGGGGAGATCGGAGAGTAGGAGAAAGAGGGGAAGGGCTAATCAGAGCTGATAGCTGAGATGTGTGAGAGTGTGTTTTTCTGTGCGTGTGTCTGTGTGTGTCTCTGTGTTTGCGCGTGTGTGTGTCTGCGTGTCTGTATGTGTGTGTGTGTGTGTGTGTCAGTGTGTCAGAGATACACAAATAGTGACATAGAGCCACTAGAGAGTAGCAGTGAGGTAGCCGGACCCACAATTTCTTTTAAAATATAATTGCTATAACGTTTGTATAGTCAAAAACTTTTTACACGTTTGCAAGCATTTTAGTTTTTTTAGTCACAGATGAAATGGTTGCTATTGTACTAACAAACAGCTTATGCAATTAACTCCATAACTTTTGGTATGTCTTTTCTTTTAATGGAGTAACTCCGAAATATTGTGTACTGTAATGGGAATCCGGCAAAATCGCGTTTGCCAGTACTATAACAACCAATACATCTGTATTTGTTTTGTTTATTTGTATTTGAAATAACATTGTATGGGTAACAATATTCACCCCTTCCCCCACATAAGCTATCAAGTAGCCATATATCCCAAATAATGTCAGTGGATATCTCTAACATAAAAAACTAGTAGCTATCCAGTACTCATATTAAATATAATAAGTTAAGATAAGCTGCTTCCACGTCAGATGCATATTCATAAATAATTGCGCTAAGAATAAACATAAAATCATCCACTATACAAAGTACCGAGTATATGTGTGAAGAAAACACAAGACTTTAGAATTTGAATAGAATTTTGAGAACATTACAATTACAAGGCATCCAAAGACCAAGAAACATGCCACAGAAGGGGAACACCAAGTTATTACAATATGCTTTACACAGATGTTGATTACCGCAGTGATACCACTGTTACCACCTAATGTACGGTAGCACTGGGTAGGGCATAGATCAGTGGTTCATGAACCTCTCCTCAGGACCTTGAGCTTTACCAGGTTTCTAAGGCAACAACACAAACTGCTATTCATATACAAATTATACACATTCACCTGTGTTTTAGTGCATTTGTAATTCCTATGGAAATCTGGTGTGTCCAATGATCCCTGACTAGAGTTTTGAGAAACACTGGCCTAAACTTTTATCTTTGTGTGCATATGGTGGCTCTTGCAAGAAAAAGATATATACAAAATGCATACCTAAATATATCTTAAACATAGTATACTGAAAGAGTGACTAAATGCATAATCTCTGGGTATTTGGTGTACAACAGGACAAAGTAAAAAAGTGAGTGCCTTAGAATCTTAATAATGAATGTCATGGGAACATGTATTGTTATGAAAAATAGAGATGTGCAAATATCTTCCATTTTGTTTCACAATTCAGTTTTGCATTTTTGCGAAAGTTCATGTTTGCTCAAAAATAACAGTATAAATGGTCATATGATTTCTGGTTGAGTGCGTGTCTTCAAATGGGCTTCCTGAAATAGTTTGCAAACAATTATGACACATTTACTCTGCTTGGCAAACTTTAGAGAAAAGTTGGCAGATCTGTGCTCAAAATCTTTGATCTAGAAGTGCCCTGAGATTTATTAAAAGTAGATAACATCAAATAAGAACAGTTTTTTCAATGTATTGGTACTGGACACATAGATTATTTGTCCATATTCTGTAAATTAATAAAATTGCATAATTGCTAGAAAATATTTCAGTATAAAATAGGGTAAGATTCAAAAAAGGTAAACATACTGTAGGACATTGAAATCATATCAGATTTATCAAATGATAAATTCTCAATAGCTTTCAAATCAGCAGTAACTGTTGTTAGTGTATGGCAGAATTCCAGGGGAGCATGTTCAATTATGGTTGTTTTAGATCAGCAGTGTGTAAACATTTTGTTTGCACCCCCCCTGCTTGCTCTACCACCCTGCTCATGCCCCCTCCCCCCTTACCTTTTCTCCGTGTTGCCATTTGACACTTCGGCTGCATTTGACTCCATGTTGTTATGGCCATGCGTCACCTAAAGCCGCCAGAGAGCAGGTACGAGGCATACAGAGGCCTCGTGTGCTGCCCCGGAATTTTATTTAAATGTTGTGGGGAAGAGCGCAGGGCTTCTGTAAGCACCGCACCCCGCCAGAAAATGTTGCGCCCCACAGTTTTTGCACCCCTGCTAGGTTAAAAATGAATTATGGCGGCCAGACTTCCGGTGGCATCCAAGGAAATGGCTGCCTGAGGGACCGGCTCCAGAGCCCCTCTCAATGAAATTTGTCAGTTAGCGCAATAAATATAATAAAAGTTCAGCTAAAGTTATAAATCAAATCAACAAACCTCCACGGACGGTTCTGTTGCCCTCCTCGCCGGCACAGTGCTCGTTTCGGCTCCCGGCTGGGAGAGGGGGCTTAGTAGCGGGCTCTCTGAGCAGGAGGGTCGTCGGAGCCCGGAGCATCCCGCAGAATTTGAGCCTGCGGTGAACCGCACGGAGCTCTTCCCCGTGGGGTCGGGGGTCTGTCGGCTGCCACGAGGTAAGGCGGAAGTGGTGCGCTCCGCTCCGCAATCCCCATCCCCTCCGCCCACACACATACACAAGCCGAGGAATGTGCTTACCTGCCCCGGGGCAGCGTCGGACGGGAGGGGGAGCGCACGTGGGCAGCCCCCGTTCCCACGGCATCTGCCTGTCTGCGCGCGGGGCTACGGGAGAGGGAATAGGATTCCCCAAACAAGATGGCCGATGCCACCATGCAGAAGAGAGGGAAGTAGGCAAGGAGGAGAGAGCCCAGGAGGGTGCCCCCTGTGTCCTGCCGCGGAGAACCCTTTAAGTGCTCACATAGGTGAAAAACAAAACAAAACAAAAAAAAAAAAGTGTGGAGAGGAGAATAAATAAATAAATAAAAAATAAATAAATAAATAACAAAATACAAAAATAAAAAAAAACTACAACTTCCCTGCTTATCAAACGCCCCACACTTGAGACTTTCGGGGATATTAGCGGATACAGACGGACGAGGGATTCAGTCTGTGGCCCCTACCAGCGGTACCGTGCAACTAGCTGGTCAGCAAAGATGGCCAATAAAAACAAAAAGCCGCTACCCCAAAGAGTAACAGCCTACTTCTCCCTGAGTCCGCGCCAAACAACAACCAACGAGGTCTCACAGGATGGCGATGGGGCATGTGCTCCGGAGGGGGCGGAGGAGGGGCTGGCGTTGGGGGTGGCGGGCGCCACGGGGGAACTCACCCAAGCATATATGGAGAACCTTTTCTCCAGGATGCGAAAAGGTTTCCAGGAGGACCTCAACAAGGCCATTAACATCATGAAAGGTGATATGGAGGCCCTAACGAAAAGAACAGAGACCACGGAACAGAGGGTGGAAGACATCGAATATGCACAATCAAACACAGATGACGATCTAAATAGAATGGCATATGAGATACGATCTCTAAAAGAATCTATCGAAGATCAAGAAAATAGAGAGCGGCGACAGAATATCAGGGTGCGCAATATACCGGAATCAATTCCAGCAGAATCCCTCCGATTATACTTGAGGGAATTATTTCTTGAACTGGCACCTGACCTATCCCAAACAACTCTAGAGCTCGATCGAGTACACAGAGCTCTTGGCCCTAAATTCTCCGACCCTAAAAAATCCAGGGATGTTCTTGTTAGATTCCACTCATATTCCCAGAAAGAGCGCGTCCTAACAGCAAGCAGGAATAAAGGAACAATTAACTTCAAAAATACACCTATACAAATATACTCTGATTTATCCAAAACAACTATCGAAAGAAGGAAAGAGCTAAGACCCCTTACGATCCTGTTGAGAGAAAAGAACATCAAGTACCGCTGGGGATTTCCTCTCAAATTGATAGTGCTTGCGGAGGGTAAATTCCACACAATCTCCTACACAGAAGACATCCCCCGTTTCCTGAAGGCACTGGGCCTCCCCCCTCTGAATGAAGGAGCCGACGAGGAAGGCTCTTACAGATCGCCCTCCCCAAGGAGAAACCCAAGGGCGTCACAGAGGATCGCGTCCCAAAGGAACCCAAACTCGGAAGTTTAAAGAGAAAGAAGAGTGGATTCCACACCTGTTTTATCGGAGTGGATCCGGGCGAAGGAGGCTTGGTCCTGCAACACTGACCGGAGCTCCAATATCAGCCGATAGAGGGTCGAGGCACGTGTGGGTAGGGGGAGAGGGGGGACAATTCCACATTGGTCTTCCTCCCCCCCCCTTCCCTGGGTCCGATTCCGAGGATCCTCTCCGAACTAGCAGGCCCACGTACCGGATTGGAGCCCCTCCCGCTCCCTCTGCCCCCCCCCCTCCGCCCTCCCTTCTCCCCCACCCCCCTCCACCTGGGGATGATTTCCCCTCCCTACCACCCCGCTAAGACGGTGTGGGTAAGATGCACATGGCGGGTGATACCGCTGTGAAAACTGCAACTAAAGGTCCAAGCCGAGAAACCACGCCGAGACCTCCGGTCGTAGATCTACAGCTAGTAAAAACTTGTGTATGATTATCTATTTCCATACAGGTACCATAAACCAAGGGGTCTGCTCAGCGAAACCCCATTCCCCACCCCATCCTCCGCCACCCCCTCATACCTGTCCGACCCTCCGCCCATCCCCAGGGTCTTCCTACCCAGCCCCCCCTGAAATGGAAAATGTTTGTTCAAGTTTATACAAGGTTTGACGTTATTCCCAGAGCACCTATTATATAAGTGATCCCAACCTTATATGTTATTGTTGCTGTCGTTATACATATAGCAAATATTAACAGGGATTTTCAGTAATTGCAAATCAGCTCTCAGCTGATTCTTCTCTCTCCCGCCCCCCCACACCCCCCCCCGTCCCCATCACACATTGGAAAACGTCCGCCTGAATTGATAGATGACTTGATGAAACTTAAGTAGTACTATAAGATTCCTCCTGTTTAAATGATTAAAACTGTATAAGCTAGTATGTTACGTTGTTATGAGTATAGCAAATACAAATAAGGTATCCCAGTCAGTACGCCACTGGCCCCGGTGGTTTTTCCCCTTCCCTCCACCCCCCCCGCACCCATCCCGCACCCCTCAACCCCCTCCATCTCCCCTTCCCCCACACCCTCCCTCCCACCATCCCCTCTCTCCCCCCACCTCCCTTCCTTCTACTCCACTCCCTCCTCCCACCATCCCCCCTCCCCCTTCCTCCTACTCCACCCCCCCTCCCCCACCCCCCCTCCCACCATCCCCCCTCCCTCCCTCTGCCCCCCCTCCGCCCCCTCCTCCGCTCCCTACCTCCTATCTCCTCCTGTCACAAAGCGGAAACTGTCTGTTTAAAATTTCACAAAGGGTGATGTTATCTCTAGCGTATTAAGACATATCTCCTGAGTAGCAGTTTCAAAATGTAGAAGTTTTTAGGTTGGATGTTATACATATAGCAGGTACCAACAAAGGCTCTTATTAAATGCCATATGGGATACAGTGGATCTCTCTTCATCACCTCTTCTCCCTGTTTCCACCCTCCTCCCCGGTCCCCCCCTGCCTTCCCCCCTCCTCCCCATCCCCCCCTCCTTCCCATCCCCCCTTTCTTCCCCGTCAATGTCTACCCCCCTTCACCCTCCCACCCCCCATCCACCCCACACTGATAGATACTCAAAATATGGAGTACAGTTGATCTTTCCCATCCTCCCCCGCCCTACTTCCCCATTCCACCTCACCCTCTCCCTGTTTCCCCACCCTCCCACCATCCTCCTCTCTCCCTCCCCCCTATCCTCTTTCAAGATCCCCCCCCCTTTTTTTTTTTTCCTTCCCTCATGTAAACCTCTCCCCACCACCCCAGCCCCCCCCACCCCCCCAACCCCACCCATCCTCCACTGATAGATACTTGCCCCCATGTCTCCCCAAATTTTCAAAGCTGTTGTTCGAAGAAAAATAAAACACAAGTTGAGGGGCTCGGTCCCCCTCTCCACTCAGGGCACCATTCCCGAGAGTGCGCTGGAAGATCTCCAAAGGGCAATAAGCCCTCCACCTTTGCCAGTAGGGCAAGGAAGGTTTCACATGGTTGGGCTCTCTCATAGCCCTCAGATTTCTTTTTCTAGCTATCTCTTTCTCCCCACTTTCCTTTTTCTTCCCCCCTCCTACCCACCCCCCCCAGACGAGTTGCCTCTCGAAACCATGGAGATCATAGGGGGGTTGGGGGTCGGCGCAGAGGACGCTCGAAGGGTCTATCGACCAAAGATAAATGAGCCTGATCACCCTGGGAAAGTGATCTCAGCAAAGGCCCACAAATCAATTAAATTATTATGGCTAGTAAAACGAACATAAAACTTGTATCAATGAATGTTAAGGGGTTAAATTCCATACGAAAGCGTAGACTAGCACTCCAAGAATTGAATAAGCTCAATGGTGACATCTTGTTTTTACAAGAGACGCATTTTAACTCAAATAACCCTCCCAACACTTTCAGTAGACAGTACCCACAAGCATACTACGCTTCCTGCAAAACCAAGAAAAGAGGGGTAGCTACCCTGATACGCAGTAATACCCCCTTCGCCCTAGAAAAGAGTATCTTAGATCCAGAGAGTAGATTCATAATTTTGCTGGGCTCACTTTCCGGAGAGCCGATTGTGCTGGTGAACGTTTACGCGCCAAACGAAGGCCAGCTCCCCTTCATGGAGTCAATTTTTGAAACTGTAGGTAACCTTAAAACACCCTCAGTAATAATAGCGGGATACTTTAATATGACTTGTTCCCCTGACCAAGACAGATCAAGTGCCCTAGGTATAGCGCCACCAAAGCCATCAATAATCAATGCCCAAAAATTCAACAATATGCTTAGAGACTTCCCAATGTTCGATATTTGGAGAACCCAACACCAGGGGGAGCGAGACTTCTCATTCTATTCTGCCCCACACCAGTCCTACTCGAGGATCGATTTTTTTCTAGGCACTAAAAATGTTCTCCAGGCGTCTACCCAGTCAAGTATTGGCTCGATAACATGGTCTGATCATGCCCCCATAGACATCATGCTCTCTCTGCCTTTCACTAAGAACAATAGCTACAGTTGGAAACTAAATGACTCTCTCTTAAACTCCCCAGAGATAGTGGGAACAATCTCGCAAAAACTAAAAGAATACTTTGATATAAACAAGGGTTCGGTCGGTTCCTCTATAACGCTGTGGGAAGCCCATAAGGCAACGATCCGGGGTTCCCTCATTTCCATAGCGTCCTTCCAAAAGAAAAAGAGACAAAAAAAATACAAGGAATTGATGGAAAAGGTCTTGTCTTTGGAGGCCGCGCATAAAAACAAACCCACCAAAAAATTATACAAAACTCTGGAAAAAACAAGACTGAATTAAAAAGAGTCCAACTTGATGAGGTAGAGAGAGCATTGAGATGGACAAACCAACGCTATTATGACAAAGGAAACAAGTCGGACCGGTTGTTGGCCAATAAACTGAAAGGTCTTCGAATTAAATCCCAAATATCGGCAATTCGGACCAAATCGGGTGTAAAATCTTTTAAAGAGAAAGAAATTGCCCAAGAATTTTCAGACTTTTACACCAAACTGTACAACCTAAATCCCCCCCAAAACGCCCAGTCTGGGTTGGCGGCTATCTCTAAATACCTAGAGGAATGCAGCTTACCTGCTCTCTCAGAAGAAACCGTCCTTAAACTTAATGAGAAAATATCCCCAAAAGAAATATCTGAAGTAATAAAACAACTAAAAACAAATAAGACCCCAGGGCCGGACGGTTTCTCGAACCAATATTACAAAAAATTCAAGAAAGTGCTGGTTCCACACTTAACTGAGGTTTTCAACTTGTTTATGGAGGGGGAGGATGTCCCAGTATCCATGTCTACAGCTAACCTGGCAATTATCCATAAAGAAGGAAGAGACCCGCTCCAATGCGGGAGCTATAGACCAATATCTTTACTTAATTCGGATCTTAAAATTTATAGTAAAATTCTCGCAAATAGACTAAATCCAATATTACCGAGCTTGATTCATAAAGACCAGGTCGGATTTGTTTCGGGCAGACAAGCTTCGGACAACACGCGCAAAATAATAAATATCATTGACCACGTCCATCTAGGGGGGACTAAAGCGTTTCTATTAAGTCTAGATGCTGAAAAAGCATTTGATAGAATTAGATGGGATTTCTTAGATCAAACTATGTCTAAATTTGGATTCAAAGGCCCCTTCCTGGAGGGGGTTAGGGCCCTATATAAGAACCCATCGGCTTTTGTCAAACTCCCAGGAGGAAACTCGGTCCCCATAAAAATTAAGAATGGTACCAGACAGGGATGCCCTCTATCCCCACTCCTTTTCGCACTATCAATCGAACTCCTGGCAGCAACAATTAGACAAAGTCAAGATATAAGGGGGTCTCCATCGGGGACAGAGAACACAAAATTTCACTGTTCGCGGATGATGTTATCCTGTCTCTGACATCCCCCATGACGACCCTTCCTAATCTTCAGTCTGAGTTGGCGAGATTCGGCCGGATCTCGGGGTACAAAATCAACAGCGATAAATCAGAAGCCCTGAATCTTTCCCTGACCACCCAAGAAGTAAAACTATTGAAGCTCAATTTTAGTTACAAGTGGAGCTCCACAAATATAAAATACTTGGGAGTCAGAATAGCCAACTCATATACAGCTTTGTACAATTGCAACTTTCCCCCTTTATTTACAAAAATTAAACAAGATCTCCAGAGATGGAACAAATACCATATTTCGTGGCTCGGTAGGGTAGCATCAGTTAAGATGAATATCCTCCCTAGACTGCTGTATTTCTTCCAGACTCTCCCGGTCTGTGTGCCGCTGGCAGACCTCAAAAATATCCAAAACAGCATCTTCCAATTTATATGGAAAAATAAAAGGCCGCGAGTGGCGCGAATGGTAATGCTTGCCCCAAAGGAGTGTGGAGGCCTAGGTGTACCAGATATAATCAAATACTACAAAGCATCCCACTTAAAAGAAACGGTGGTATGGAATAACGACCCAGCGTCCTGTGGCTGGTTGGAGATTGAGGCCTCATACGTGGCTCCCCTATCCCTTGGAGCACTACTTTGGTCCCAGGGGGGTGGAAAGATATTACCGGGTGAAATAGGCCTGGGAGCCATCAGATGTACGTGGAAAATTTGGTCACAAACAAAGGACAGACATGGATTCACATCCTCCCCCTCACCCCTTATACCTATATTCGATAATCCAGATTTTCCCCCGGGTTGTGTGCCTAGGGACTTTAAGCAATTCCGTGAATCGGGTATAAAGACAGCATCTGACTTGCTCAACAAGGGGTCTTTGATGTCATTCTTGGAGTTACAGGACAGACACCCCTTGGTAAAACTTCCCTTATATGGATTCCTCCAGATCAGACATTTCCTCCAAGTGGCGTCCCACAGGTCCAAATTTAAAAGCCTCACGACCTTCGAAAAAAAATGTGCCGTGGGAACTTACCAAAGAGGTTTGATCTCGGGAATCTACCTGGGACTAGCACGTTCCCTGATACCCGCCAACCACAACTATATGTTGAAATGGGCTAAGGACCTAAATGTAGACATAGATAGAGATGACTGGGAGGACATTTGGGAAGCTGCAGCCAAAACATCCATTTGCACTACTACCAAAGAGAATATATACAAAATTCTATTTCATTGGTACCTGTCCCCGAGAAGGCTAAGCCGGATCTTCCCTGACCAACCAGATATGTGTTGGAGAGGGTGTGGTCAGGGTGGAGATCTGGCACATATACTATGGACCTGCCCTAGGGTCCAGATTTTCTGGAATATGATCCGCTCTATGGCGGAGGAAATAGCGAGTGAGGAGATACCTCTCGACCCCCTGGTGTTCCTACTAGCGAAATCAACTGACTCAGCCTCAGCTCCTAAGAGAAAACTAATCTCACACCTGCTCACAGCAGCTCGCTGCTCGCTAACAGCCAATTGGAAACAAATAAAAACCCCGTCCAAACAGATGGTTCTCCGCCGAACAAACGAGGTTAAATCAATGGAATACTTGTCAGCCCTCCTGAACCAGAGCCTAGACCGGTTTAACAAGGTCTGGGACTTATGGCCCTACAATTAAGATTAAAACACTTGCATCTCCAGATCATTGCGCCTTCCTCCCCCTCACCCTCCCCCCCCCTCTTCACCCTTTTCTTTTTCTCTTTCTCTACCTGCTCTACACTATCCTCATATTCCTTCTTTAAAATAAGGAGGAGTTACTGTTTATTTCTGCAGAACGTCCTTGTCTAGGCTTCGTAAGATTGCCCGCCTCAATGTATGTACAAATGATTGCAAACACACCTCGTGTAAATTTATTGGATTGTTGCCTGTAACCCTCCATGAAAACCAATAAAATTGTTTGTTACAAAAAAAAAATGAATTATGGCACTGAAATCACAGCAATCAAAAAAAGGATTAATACTGCAGGATCCCATTTAGAAGCGTGGACCCCCCACTGCTCGATCTCAACAGACACTGTCCATGGTGCCACAGACTTTTGTTTGTCCGCAGCACCGAAAACAGTAAGTCTGGCTACATCTGCATTTAGTCCAATTTGGTGCCAAAAGTTAACAGGAAGTGATAACACTAAATAATAAACATTTTAGTGAAGCGCTGAATAAAACCACATTAGAAGTAAGCATATAAATGAACTTTTTTTCTGGCTATACACGTGAATTGCCACTATTATATTTTATATGAGGTATTTATGAACAATTTATGCTGTTTATTATGCACGTTTGCTTATGAACTTAGTTCCTTTATTTGCTTACTTCTAATGTGGTTTTATTCCATTAAAATGTGTAGTATTTATTGTTTCCATTTCCTGTATTCGAGCCAAAATTGGGTTATATAGCTTAGATAGTCATTTGTTCTGATGGAAAGTTTGATCTGGACCTGAAACGTGTAAGTAGAGCTCTACTTCATTTTTGGGGAAAACCTGTTTCCTTTACTCTATATACCAATCATGTTGACAACACATACCGTACAGGTTTTGTCTTTTATAATTAAATTTTTGTCCCGTTTTTTTTCTTTAGATTACAATAGAGTAAAGAGAAGACAAAATGTTTATTTGTCCCAAAGAGTGTTGTACTCTTACACATTTTCCTAAAATCTGGGTGCACCTTGATGAATGAGTATCAACAAAATCTAAACCAATTAACAAAAGCCTGTTTCTCATACAAGAACTAAATTGGAACGTGTGGTAATGCAATATGATGAAGAAGCAAAAAGGTGCCAGTTCAGTAACGTAAAATGTGTTGCAGCACAGTTTTAATTATAGCATATGTACTCTACTCATTAAAACGGCTGTGTAGAATGAATAGCATATGCAGCCAAGTGTTAATGTGCAATGAGCCCTAATTTCCCTTCCTCCATCTCACTTCATTACAGTACACTCTTTTCTATATAAGACTATGAAAATATAATTAAATATTTGCCAATATCAGTGTGTGAACACAAATATGATGTTTTAGATATCACTACATTTAGGTACAAGCTTCATAAAATAAATATTGAGAAAATATTCTTCCTTTTGTTTTATTTTTGAATAGGAAATTTGATATGGTTTAAATACATTTTATGCTCAAATCCACACACATATATATATATATATATATATATATATATAATCCCTTTTTAGGCATACAGACATCTTAGAGGATCCTGTAACTAATTCTTGCCATCAAGCAATTATGCTGAGTGTATAACTTGGGTATAACTTGTTAATTAATAATTTGCTACCAAAGCAAGTAAATTATAATCGGCCCCTCAACCTAGTAACTAGATCTTGTAGTTGATTTTTGCCAAATTTAGGACTATTATTACAGGTGTTGTGCTGCTGGTGTCCATTTCGTTCAATTGTGCAGCAGCTAGCCTCACATCACCGAATCATCCCTTAGGCCTATAGTGATCCCACACAGTTTCAGCATGATGACATTTAATAGGCATTTCAAATACATGCATTGGCAGCATATATAATTGAGAAAACAAAGTTCAATTCAATGCATTTTTCATTGGCACGCAGTACTATATTGCTCTGAAGTACCCCAATGTATAGCAACCAGCAATTCAAATCCCCATACATTTAAGCATATATGAGAGAGAGCAAAGTTAATTCTCTGTTAAAATCACCTACAGCGTGTTCCACTCCATTTTCTCTCGCTTGTTCCCATGTGTGCTGTATAATACCCAACATAAATTGTGCCAGAAGTGCATCGGTTTCTTCTGGGCTCACATGATACTTGCGTTCATGTGTCCTTTTATAGTGACTCTTTATAATGTAACGTATATACAGTATTTAACCATTTTGTAACTTAGAAATGGCTACCTAATGCATCAAAGACAATATATCTTACCAAAATGAATCATTGAACCAAAGTTAAATCGAATTAATATGAAACGTAATAGTAACAATATGAAACAAAAAAGCCAAAAATATTTAGTATGTAATGTAATTTCAATTAATATAAGTTAAAGAAATGAATGAAAATGAAGATTCTCATGAAGCCCTCTAAGGGACTTGGTCCGGAATACAATAATCCATTTTGCTAATAATCTAAATAATCGCTTTTCCAAGTTCGCACCTCTGAGTCCTAAATGTATAGTATCTATCCCTGTCAATTGTAAATCTATACAAGCCCACAGCAAGCTCTTTTTGGAAACCCCTGAGCCCCCACAAAATATATATGTGTATACGTGTCAAAAAGGAGAGCTATTCAGCGTGGCGAATGTATACAACAAGCAACAGAGAAGCCCAATGTTACATCCAACGTGACAAAAATACAAAGTAAAATATTTATATATATTTTTTTGAAAAAGGGTCATTTAGTATAACCCTTTGGCCAAAACATTGTAACCCTGTGAGCCACGACAAGGCAGACCCAGTTCACAGGTCCTATCACTACCAGATAAAATACTAATATACCTCTATTAGGATTAAAATTCTCATTTGCCTCTATTAGGAGGGAGAAAGACCAACATTGGATCTATATCAGTCAAATGAAAAGGACATGCTGACTTGGGAATTGGGGAGGGGTGGGCTTAAAACTGGGAGGAGGAGCCAGTAACCTCCAACAGCTGACAGCTGAAAATAAGTTAGCTGTTGGAGGTTAGTGCTTTGGCCAAAGGGTTAAACTAAATTATCCTTTTTCAAGAGAATATATAAGTTTTTTATTGTGTATTTTTGTCATATTGGATGTAGCATTGGGCTTCTCTGTTGCTTGTTGTATACATTTGCCACGCTCAATAGCTCTCCTTTTTGACACTTATATACATATATATTTTGTGGGGGTTCTGGGCTTCCCAAAAAGAGCTTGCTGGGGTTCTTTGTGTTGTTTGTTATCTTATTTCCAGCTGTCATCAATAACAGATCCCAGCGTTTGGAAAAAATCTGGGATATTTATGTATGTTGTAAATGAATAGTACAAACTGGTCTTATTGACGGAGTCGCTCTTTTGGGTTTCAATGTTAACAATTCTGAGCACTTTCTTTCACCGTACATATCATTGAAGTAAAAATAGAGGCGATACATTGGTTCATAAATTTTTTTTTAAATTAAAGGACATAAACATACATGTGAAAGAAAGGACATGTACACCTGGAGGATGGACTGTAAAGGGTGTTGTTTCACTAAAAAAAAAAAAATAGGAAATTGTACTGCTACTTAAAAAAACACACAGAATAAACTGTACCACTAGTGGAGTGATTTATTTACTTATATACAAAAAGAAGAAAACACAGCGCACAACTCATACTGTAATCAATTAAATATAGTGTGATAAAAGTGAAGGTGGTTTTAAATGCACATACAAAAAGATATTTAGTTTAGGAAATACATGAATTTTGGCACGTTACCAACGGACTCAGCAATTGTCCAGACTGCACCAGTACTCAGGATCCGCCAGCAGCAAGAGCAGTTTATCAAGGCTCCAGATGTCATCTGTTTCATTTAACCTCAATTCCGGAGGGGAAGGAGAAATCAAGTCCTCTATTTGGAACACAACCTCCGCTGTCATCTGGGACTAATACCCTCCGGTTTGTCCATCAGTGATCAGTATTGTTTGTCAGCTGCAGCGCTAAGTCTCAAATGGATCCTACTTCCTGGTGTCGTGTCATTCAATCCGCGTCATCGAATGCGTCTCAGGTCCCGGCCGTCGGATCGGCAACAAATAAACAATGTCCCGCTTATGCGTTCTTTGGCAAATGTAGAAGTAAATGTGCTCACATGTGTATGGAGGTAAAGTACCCCTTAAGGAAACACAATCTTCAATATCCTACGCGTTTCATTCAAAAACTTCTTCAGGGATAATCCCTGAAGGATTTCTTTAACGAAACGCGTAGGATATTGAAGATTGTATAGATGTGAAACATTGACCCGAAATGAGAAAATAATTCAAAAGCTTCAGACAACTCAAAAAAGTATGGAGAGATGCATCACAAGATATAAAAAGAAACAGTGCGCTTCTGAGAATATTTCGATTGGTAAAGTAATAGTAAATATATTTTAGAAGAACAGATTATATGAAATGTTAGATAATGAATCACCATCTTTGTGGAAAAAGCAATTCTGGAGCTATCATAGAGGGGAAGCACCAGTATTTTAGGTTTGTTCTTATAAAAAAATAATGGGATCTTAAGAATAATATAAAAATAAAAATAGGAAAACAAACATATGACATTGTCTTGCAAATATAAATAGATCATAAAACCAGGTTAGCACAAAGCTTGAAAAACATAAAATGACTGAGTACACATGAGAAAGTGGCTAGTATATCAAAACAGTGATTAATGGAAATTAAGATGTATAGAATCAATGGTATTAAAGTAGATAGATCATTAATAATAATAGCGAATTTAAATAGCCGGCAAAAATATATTAGGTCGACTGGAAAAAAAACTCTAAAAACTAAAAAATCTATAACAACAAGACCAGAAAAATGTTACAATCTGGTGGAGTCTCTCAAAAGCAGCGGCAGTTGCAATAGTAACAGTGTTTTATTTAAATGGCTCCTTGAAATAGTCCTTCCACCAGTGTGCAGAATCAGCATATCCAGGAAGAGAGCGCTCTGTTCTAGGATATGGAGAGATGTACAGTATGCTGGGTATTACCTGAAGAGATGGAAAAATTCATGAGAATATGTCAAACATAAACTCAGGAAAGCACCTACGTACAAAAAGGATACCTCTGTAATGTAAAAGCAAGTATGCATTTGTCACCCTCTCTAAACTCTTGTTCATTAGGCGAAAAAATATTTGTAATATTTTGACAAATTTTACTTTGAAGCACAAATTACAAAGAGACACAGGAATGACATCATTTGTTGTGTTTGTTTCACATTCATAAAGAAAACTTGGGTCAGTAAATTGAATTAAAAATAACTACTTTGGTTGGGCTTTTGCTTCATTAGCTGCCACATATTACCCAAAGTGAATCAGTTTTGCTTTTGCATCTTCAGTTTTAACTTGACAAATGACCCATGCAGTAACCTCCAAGTACTTGTCCATCAATTATCATTAGCCCTCGCAACAAAAGCACTGTCCCTCAATTGTAGAATAAATTGTAACGGCACAAAATGCCATACCAATCCTGCGTACAGATTGTCTAGACTGAAGAGCAAATCAATTAAATTAATCTGCTAATGCTTTTAGAGTTATATTCAATAACACTATTTGTTTTCTTAAGAGTGTGCGTGTTTAGAAGGAAAGTACACCAATTAAATCTGGGAACTTCAATGCAACATTTTAAAGGTGGACCAATTTAAAAGAAAGAAAAATATAAAACAAGAAAGCAATAATGACACGATTGACACATTTGCTCATATTTCTTATATTCCATACATTGAGACAAATCATTTTTCCAAGGAACTGAGCACATTCACAATTACTTGAATAAAATATAAGTACGCTGCACATTATTAATAATAACAAAAAAATGCACAATACTACTTAGCTACAGTAGTCGTACAAGCTATAAGATATTAAATGACAATAAAATAATGCGCAAAACTTTTTAATGCATGCATATGAGATACATTAACAATCCATAGCATGAAGTATAACATCAGATTTGCATAGTTGGTAATGTTTGTAGAAAGAAACGGGAGGAAATACAGAATATCTTATCTTTCAAATATGCTTACTGTAAATCTTTGGGGCTATTTATCAAAGTCTCTCAGCTGCAAAACTGGTGAAAAACATTCTGCATCAGCTACTCCAACTGATCTCAATGAGAAACATTTTTATGGATTTATTTAGTGTCGCTTTTCTGCCCCAGCTTTACAGTCGGGAGATTTTGATAATGCACTTTTGTAATGCACATACTGCACCGACACACTTTATTCGAGCAAATACCCAGTATGTACCTGGCAGATACCTGGAATGCGCCGCTCCTCACCTCTGACAAGCCCCGTTGCGTTTGCCTTCCCAGCCTGGGTTCATGCCTGGCTGACGGGCGGCTGATCTGTTAAATGATAATGATTAGGATTTAATAGGCTGCAATGCTTCACGTGTCTACCAGATGGCATAAATTCATGAATTGTAATGCAGTATATATATATATATACTGTGCAGTATTGCAGCCAGCGGGAATAAAATGCTTCAATCCCTGCTTGGAAAATACCTCAATGCACTCGGGCAGAAAACAGTCACAAACCTCAATACACCCGGGTATACCCGAATTCGTGGGACTAGCCTAGCTCGAATAAAGTGTGTCGCCTGTGTAAGATTCATGGATACTGAATTACTCTCTCCTTCATAAATGAGTTTTTGGTACACTTTGAACATTGTTCTGACATTTTGTGCAACATATCACTTGTGTCTGGTGTAGCCATCAGTCTATGTACAAAATCCAATAGCAAATAAAGTATCAGTTTAAAAGTGGAAAGAGGTTATTTACAACTTGCTCGGCTGCAAAACTGGGGCAATTTTCTTTTTTAAATCACATGATTTGTAAACATGGGCGAAAATGTTGCTTATCTTTATTTGGATCTGCTCATAAAACCCACTTGAGCATGTACTGTACATAATTACCACTGGAAGCATTCTCTTACTGTCACTACAGTGATTTTATTCCATTGCAGACCCCTCTAGAAGTGTGAGCATTAAGAATTGAATTATCTGGGTGTTAACACCATGCAAAATGAGTTGAAAACCTATTATAAAAAAATATTTGATGTCAATTTACTGTCTTACAATGTTTGGTTTTTGCTCAGGTTGCGCTCTCTGGTGTACCAGTGTAATATATATATATATATATATATATATATATATATATATATATATATATATATATATATATATATATATATATATATATATAATATACATATATATATATATATATATATATATATATATATATATATACATATACATATACATATATATATATATTTGAAACACGAAGTAGATGCCGCAGTCAAATCATTTCTGAATGACCTGATAATACATAAAACCAGACATCATGGTGGGAAATACCCTCTGGCGGTGCTACCGACCAAAGGAAAATATAAACACAAAAGAAGAAAAAAAAGGGTCAAAACAAAGGAGCACTCAAAAAATATGTAATGAAAAAATAGAAAAATGGACTTTATTAGCAATGCAAGAATAAAACACGATGGCTGCCAAGGATCCAGAAAGACAATAGAGACTGCATCTATTTTAAATGTAAATTTAAATCCTAAAGGATTATTATCAAATGAATTTGAAATATTAAATAAATCAACCTCCTCTCCATCCCAAATCAATATAATATCATCTGTGAAACGGCCATAGTACACGAGGCCCGCCCCAAGTTGTTCATTTTGCCACACAAACCTCTCCTCCCAAAAACCCATGAAGAGATTTGCGTAGCTGGGGGCGAACCTCGTGCCCATGGCCGTTCCACAGATCTGTAAATAATATAGATCTTCAAACAGAAAATAATTGTGATTTAAAATAAATTTAACACTATCCAAAATGAAATTTTTGTGTTTCCTCGGGATGCACAAATCCTTGTCCAGCCAATATTTTAATGCTTCAATACCCCTGACATGGTCAATGCAAGTATATAATGAGGCCACATCACATGTGGCCCATAAATAGGTGGATTTCTATTTTAGACTCGCGGTGGAATCGATGACGTGGAGCGTATCCCTAATATGAGACCTGAGCTTTGCTAAAAAATGTTGAAGATGGTAATCAAAATACTGGGTTAAGCTCGACGTCATCGACTCCACCCCGGAAACAATGGGCCTGCCAGGGGGGCTGTCCAAGGACTTGTGCACCTTTGGTAAATGATAAAAAAATATGTGTACGTGGATGAGAATTAAATAAAAACCTAAATTCCATTTTGGAAATAATCCCATCTGTTAGTGCTTGAAGAAGAAGTTCCTTTAAACAGTTTTGATAACAAATAACAGGATCAGACTCCTGGGTGACCCTGCCTCCTATATAACCCTTGAGTCTGATCCTGTTATCGAGCCTCAAAAAGATACGCAGAAATATCCTGGATGACCACGCCCCCCTCCCTTGTCAGCCTGCCTGATGACAATAGATTTATTATTTTTAAGATTATTCAATGCGTCCAATTCTCCCTGTGCGAGATTCTTATTAATTTTAACTTTTTTACAGCATAATGCCTCAAAGTCCCGAAGTACTAGACTATAAAAGGCTTCAACGAAATCCCCCTTAGACTGATAGGGGGAAAAAACTGACTTTGGTCTAAAAGGTGAATGCACAATTTTTAGATCTTCCTCCAAATCTACCATATCAATGGAATGAGTAGATAGATCAAGACCATCAATACACTCCTGTGATACATCTGAGATTCCTCCTGATTCCTCCTGACTCTGCTAGGAGTGAGGTAAGGGCCTGCCAGATCAATTGCGCGCTTCAAAGCTGCCTCGTGCACATGTGCAGCGTCATAATGACGTAATTGCGCAATTCGGATCCCTGACGCGTTTCGTCACCAGAGGGTGACTTTCTCAAAGGGCTGATACTGAATGGACAAAGTTCCTGGTATTTAAAGCCAGCTGGTTGCTTAGCAACCCGTAATTGACAAAAATTAATAAATAAACCTGTACTGACTAAAAAGCCCCATAGAGAAGTCAGTATAACATAGTAATCACTGGCTCAACAATACTGGTTCATAATAAGGAGCATAATAGAAAGAAAGCAACTAACATAAGACCCCAAGAGGCTGGACATAAGGAGAATTGGGATAACGCTAAATTAATATAAATATGTTAAAGAATATAAACGAATACAACTAGAAATCAACTAAACTCATAATCCCTATGTCATCAATTATATAGGACTATGAGGTAAGGAAACACTTACATAACATAAGAATGCATATAATAACATTTGGACTCATTATTGCAGATGCCATTTATTAATTATACATAATTACACATTAAAATAAATATATATATACAATAAAATTATATATATAAAATCATTATATATGAAAATTAATTAATTAAACATAACTTCATATAAACCTATTAAAAACTGCATAAACACCTTAAATAGACCAGTATAATAGATGATTAATAAGTAATTAACTATTCATAAGGCAAAATATATATATAATATATTATTCAAGCCTACCAAGCAATCAATTCTCATAAATCACATGTATACCTGCATATACACATGCAAATCCATATAAAGTGATGATACTCATAATTTGAAAAAATAAAAATAATAATAATAATAACCATAAAATAATCAAAAATATATTTAAAAAATATATAAAATACATAAACACATATTTAACCGAGATTTACACAAATACAGTATATACACATGCATATGTATATACACATGTCCCTAGACAGTTCAATAAGAAACATTTAGTTCAATTTATTGGTAAAAAAGTGTATATACACCAAAAAAGACCCCTAATAGATTAATATATCAAAGAGGCCGAGTATGAGAAAGAGAGAGAGAATACGTTTTTACCAAGGACAGACATATAAGGGATGAAACCCGATAGGGGGAATCTATGTGTAATAAACATTGTATATTGAAATACAAATGAAATAAAATTGAATTATATATATTTTATATTTGAGCTGTTTTGGTATGAGCCAATATACTATATGAGGAAAGGATTGGGATTGGGGGAGGTAAGGAGGGGAAAGGGAAGGGGAGGGAAAGGGGGGGAGATGGGGGGAGGGGGCGGGAAAGGGGAAGAATGGGATGGGAATGGAGTGAAGGGGGTGGGGGATCAGAAATATGGGGGAAAAAAGGACTGACAGGAATTACATCCCTAAAGTCATAGATTTTGGATCCTGATTATGTACAGATTTGAAGTGACGGGAAATGCTATTAGAAATAATACCCTTCATGACACTTCTCCTGTGCTCCAGGAAGCGAGTGCAGAGAGGACGCATGGTGCGGCCTATATAACGTTGACCGCAACCACACTGGATGCAGTACACTATGAAAGAACTCTGACAATTTCTATTAATCTTTACCTGATAGACAGTATCTCTATTGGGAGAACTAAACTCGGACCTGGTCTCCAGGTGTCTACAGGTGATGCATCGACTACGTCCGCACCTATGGTTACCATTAGGACCAATGGTGACGGATGCAGTAGACGCATCCCCTGTTCTAAGTCTAGTAGAAGCCAAAATACTCTTCATACTTCTAGCTTTCCTGTAGACAACTGAAGCCCTGCCCGGAAGAATGCCCTTCAAATGGGGATCACATCTGGGAACTCCCCAATGGTTGCTAATGATCGTTTGAATTGCTCTAAAATTATAGGTGGTTACAAATCTTAAATTGCAAACATCAGTGTTTCCAGCAATCACCGGAGAGTTATACCCCATACGTGGCCCCTTCCGATTGACCTTTGACCTAGATAGCAATTTGGACCTATCTAAGGAACTAACTTTCCTATAAGACTCAGAAACTAAGGATTCACTGTAACCTTTATTATGAGATTTAAGACTTAGCTGTTCCGACTGCTGAACAAAGTCATTATCTCTGGTACAGTTCCTCCTGATACGGTGGAACTGTCCCAGAGGAATATTTTGCAACCATAGTTGATGATGGTTACTCGATGCGTGTACATAATTGTTAACAGAGACTTCATTAAAATGGGTGGATGTCACAATATTTGAATCTGCATCAAAAGCAAGCACTAGATCCAGAAAGACAATAGAGACTGCATCTATTTTAAATGTAAATTTAAATCCTAAAGGATTATTATCAAATGAATTTGAAATATTAAATAAATCAACCTCCTCTCCATCCCAAATCAATATAATATCATCTGTGAAACGGCCATAGTACACGAGGCCCGCCCCAAGTTGTTCATTTTGCCACACAAACCTCTCCTCCCAAAAACCCATGAAGAGATTTGCGTAGCTGGGGGCGAACCTCGTGCCCATGGCCGTTCCACAGATCTGTAAATAATATAGATCTTCAAACAGAAAATAATTGTGATTTAAAATAAATTTAACACTATCCAAAATGAAATTTTTGTGTTTCCTCGGGATGCACAAATCCTTGTCCAGCCAATATTTTAATGCTTCAATACCCCTGACATGGTCAATGCAAGTATATAATGAGGCCACATCACATGTGGCCCATAAATAGGTGGATTTCTATTTTAGACTCGCGGTGGAATCGATGACGTGGAGCGTATCCCTAATATGAGACCTGAGCTTTGCTAAAAAATGTTGAAGATGGTAATCAAAATACTGGGTTAAGCTCGACGTCATCGACTCCACCCCGGAAACAATGGCCCTGCCAGGGGGGCTGTCCAAGGACTTGTGCACCTTTGGTAAATGATAAAAAATATGTGTACGTGGATGAGAATTAAATAAAAACCTAAATTCCATTTTGGAAATAATCCCATCTGTTAGTGCTTGAAGAAGAAGTTCCTTTAAACAGTTTTGATAACAAATAACAGGATCAGACTCATGGGTGACCCTGCCTCCTATATAACCCTTGAGTCTGATCCTGTTATCGAGCCTCAAAAAGATACGCAGAAATATCCTGGATGACCACGCCCCCCTCCCTTGTCAGCCTGCCTGATGACAATAGATTTATTATTTTTAAGATTATTCAATGCGTCCAATTCTCCCTGTGCGAGATTCTTATTAATTTTAACTTTTTTACAGCATAATGCCTCAAAGTCCCGAAGTACTAGACTATAAAAGGCTTCAACGAAATCCCCCTTAGACTGATAGGGGGAAAAAACTGACTTTGGTCTAAAAGGTGAATGCACAATTTTTAGATCTTCCTCCAAATCTACCATATCAATGGAATGAGTAGATAGATCAAGACCATCAATACACTCCTGTGATACATCTGAGATTCCTCCTGACTCTGCTAGGAGTGAGGTAAGAGCCTCTATAGCCAAATTTTCCTGTGTGCTCACGATGCCAGTGTCCTCTGTCAGTCTAATGTTGGCTTCTTGTATGTTATAGTGTCTCTTTAAAGTGATTTTCCTAATAAAGCTATTTAAATCAACAAATAGCTGAATGGCATTGGGGCCTGTATTCAAAGCAAACGACAGGCCCCTCTTCAACAGAGATACATCATAAATAGATAATTTAATAGAAGATAAATTGAAAATACTGCTACCCGTCTATGGGGAGATCAATCGTCTTCTGTTCTCCTTCATCCTCTGTTGGACTCCTCTGCTCCTCTTTTTCCCTGACCCTGTGATTTGTTTGGGGCCTCGCAGTCCCATAGCGGATACTGCCTGTCCTTGTCTTTCTCTTTCTCTCACTCTTTCTCTTTGGCCTTCTTCTCTTGTTTGTCTTGTTTCTGTGCTCTGTCTAAAAAATGAGGAGTTTTAGTAGTAGCCTTAGAATCTTTAGGTCTGACGACCTTATCGGCATCAGTACTAGAATCTGTTTTTGCCTGGCCTTCAAGAGCCTCAACTATGGTCTCATCCTCCGGCAGTGTCTCAACCTCAAGGGCTGAGTATCAACTGCCAGGGGCTGAGACTGGTCGAGACCCTTCCTGGGTGGAGGGGGAGTCAAACCTGTTGGTCCGAGGGCCCACAAATTGCCCTTCCCTATCCCTAGGTGTATAGGGGTGGTGACCTCCTCCTCTCCCGCCCCCCGTCTAGAGCCTGAATGAAATCGTCCACCGCTCCTATTATAACTATTGGCCCGTTTCCAAACTCTAACTTTATCAGTAGCATAATCTTCCTTATCTCGATTCATCTTAAGATCCTTCCTATCTGCTACTTCCTTCTCAAAAGTGATCACTCTTCTACTAGTATATATACACACACATGCCCTCCTGTTTTACCACCTGTGATTCACAGAACCATATTGCTGCATTTTTATAACATTCTTTGTAAAACGCATTTATTCTTTTTATTTTGCCACATAAATAGAAAACTCAAAGCTGTTTCTATTCTGATAATGTGCACATGGAAGCATTTCTTCTACACATTTGTTATAGAGAACTTATTTGAGATAACTCGAACTGCAGAAAATCCCAAACAGTGACCAAAGGTCTTTTTTTAATGAAAAGCTATGTTATAAAATGACAAAACAGTTTATATCTGCTTTCACCATCTGTTTACCTACATAATAACTGTTACATTGCTTCTGACATTGGGTTGCTTTGTGCAATATTTCTATTTCCTACCTAATATTATCCTTTATAATCCCTTCAATTATACTTACTTCAAATACATTTTATTGGATTCCAAAAATACTTTTGGAAACATTGTTTGTCTGAGTTTGGAGCACTCTGCCTAACCGTTTCTGGGATGGTTTATATCACAAGAAGCACAAGTACTGGACCTGTAGTACATGAGGTTCTAGGCAAATATGAACTTCACACACACACCTATTATCATCACTAAACAATAATATCAAATAAGAATGAGAAATATAATTTATAGTCATAAAATACAAATTATAATGATGAAAAAGCTATTTAAACTTCCGGTCTGATCTGATTTTTATGAGACCTGGGGATATAAAAAAAATAATAACAAACATAGGCATTACTTTTATTTTTACATAACTGTACAGAGTTAAACAATACAGGCACAAAAAATCCCTACTTCCAATCCAAACAGAATATTTGGGACCCAGGGAAATATGAGAATATCATACTTTTGCCCAATGACTCTCTTTCATCATTGGGTTGTAGGTAAATGGAAAAGATGCCTACACATTCATGGCAGGCGAAACTATTGCACATATATAAAACTTGGCCAAGAAACACAAAATAGAAACTTCATATTCAGAGAGTACCTTTAACTTGGATGTTTTAAAAACTTTGGACGTTTTTTTTTTTTTTTACAAAAGGTGGTGAAAATTGACAACGTAGTGAGAGTTTCTCATATTGGTTTAAGAATTTCTGCATTGCAAATCTCCTATTCTAAAAGTTTGTGAGTTTTTGAATTTGAGCACATTTTGGTACAGTAGTATGTCTAGGATCTTGTTCAAAGTATTGTGTAGAGTTCCAATAGTTGTATAAGCCCTATAAACTGTATTTTTGTTGCAGGCTTTGATATAGTTGAATGGATTTACATTTACATTCCTTATAGACATTGTTCTACAAAATCTTTGAAAATCTCTCCATGATACATCCGAGGACTTGTTAGGTATCAGCTTATAAACTGTATAACTCCATCTTTGAAGCTCACTTTACTAAGCGTGCATTTGTTACAGATGTAGCAGGTGCTATTATTCCCATTTATGTAATGTAATGTGATGCACAAATGCTAGCACGTTAGTACAGCACGATTTACTTCAAGAGCTGTTGAAAACAATGGTAACGCATGCACATTATTTCTTGTGTTATTCTAACGGCACCTGCTACATCTTTAGATCAGTGTAATTTCTGCTTACCTTTAAGAGGTCTTCATTGGATATGTCTGAATGTCTCCAAGAATGTTTCACAACATTTTTCTACATTTTTCCTTCACTTTCACATCTTGTGAGAATTTTCACATTGATTTAAAAATAAGCAACATTTGGACAAAAGTTTGCAAATAGGGCAACATCGGCAAAGCAAATTTAGGCTGTTTAATCCAGACACCCTGCAATATGGCTGAGAGAAGACCAGAGAGGAGAAAATAGGGGAAAAGGAGGGGCAGAGAACAATTAAGTAGAAGACCAATTGATATTCAGTATATATACAGTATATAGCTCCAAATAGAGTCACATACTTTATGTGGAGAGACCTGTGAACACACCTAGGAAATAAGCTAATTTAAATATGCATAAATGGTCTCTCCCACCCCTTTCCTTCTCAATCAATAACCCTATTACAGGGTCTGGATTTAATTAATAGCTTCACATATTTTATTTTCGGGAACAAAAATGGGCTAATTTTGCATGATTTGCAAACTTGGGTGGAAATATTGCACCTCTTTAGTCTTCACAGACTTTCCGCCCTTGCTCTGAATCCTTACATACACGTTTCTAACTTTCTTACTAGTCCAGGTTCCTTCATCAGTCTCATATTGTTTCCCAGTGACACTGGATGAACACCCTGCTCAAATGTTTAAAATGAGCCATAGTGCCAGTTGAAATCAGAAAATATGAAAGAAAAATCAGGAAGGTCAAAGAGTGACATGGTGGTTTTAATCTTCAAACACATGTATCGAAGAATGTCAAACATGCACTATTCTTATTGCATCCAATGTGTGAAATAAGACATAGATATGTCAAATATGTTTATACAAAGAATATGTACATCTTTGTGGTGAAAGAACACAGTTCAAATGAGGTTTCAGTAACAACAGCTTGTCAATTGTAAATCCTTTTATTCCATGTTGGACTCAGGTATCAAAATCTGATTGTAAGATCTTTGTGGCAGAGAAAGAAAGAATATATTTGAAGATTATTCTTACGGCAAGTTTCATTCACAAACAGGTACGGTCTGTGGTTTTAAATCTTGTGCATGACTTTCAGTGCCTAACAAATGAGCTCTTCATAATCTTCATTTTAATATTTAATTGAGCAATCTGCTGACAATCTTAGCTATACCTTGTATGTACTATTAATGGAAACCATTGCATCTTAAATGTGTGCATACATGCCAGCAGGCATCTTTTTACTGTCTATGGCACTCACTTTTATGACATCATTAGAATGTTTGTCTACATTATTAATACTGTAGCTCTTCATTCCCCAATTTGATCTATTCTCACTTTTTACATCAGCACTTGGATTTATTGCAAAACAAATGAGCTCCTCATTTTTCCTTCTAAACCTGGCCCAATCTCCCCTTTTTTCTTCACCGTAAATGGATCTACCCCCTATCCTGTCGCCAAAGCATGTTGCCTAGGAGTTACATTTGACTCCTTCCTTTCCTTCTCCACTCACAATCACGTCATGGCTACAACTTGTCACTTCTTCGTCCGTATTATTGCCAAGATCTGCTATGATCTCTTGCTATGCCCCTGCTCGTCTCCTGCATTCTACCCATAACTGTCTCCTACCAACCCCTTTCACCTCTATTGCTCTCTCTCACCTTAAACATTTTCCCTCACTGCCTCTTACCTGTGGAATTCCATCACACTCTCTCACACTCAGTATACGCCAAACACCTCCCCACCTTTAAGACAAACCTTAAATCTCACCTCTTAAATGAAGTTCTCCAATAGCCTAGACTCATGACTACTGTCCCACACCCACAGTCCCACACCCACACCCACCTGCACTCCTACCAATGACTGCCATCTACTGCACTTATTCCTTCACCTCCTGTCTCTGTAAATTTCCCATCATACCACTTAGATTGGAAGCTCTCCAGGGCAGGGATTTCCTCTCCTATTGTCTGATATTATTTGTTGCACTTATTGTATTATAATTCCCTGTACTGTATTGTCTTTTTTGTAAAGCACGGAGTACACTGTAGGCACTATAATAAATAAAGAGATGCATAAACTTTATTGCTCCATCTGGTATATATCATGTTATTGTAACCCACCAGCAGGAGCAATAAAGTGCATGTGTGTGTGTGTGTGTGTGTGTGTGTGTGTGTGTGTGTGTGTGTGTGTGTGTGTGTGTGTGTGTGTGTGTGTGTGTGTGTGTGTATGTGTGTGTGTGTGTGTGTGTGTGTGTGTGTGTGTGTGTGTGTGTGTGTGTGTGTGTGTTTTTAATCGTTTTAGTGTAAATCTTGAAAGAAACATTTTTTTTATAAAACAGTGTCGGGATTCTTTGGTTCCATTGTGGATATGTATGAAACATTGCAACTAGAGAAATTTGGGCACAAGTTTAATAAGGTGTACAGTTTTGATGTTTGCAACAATATAATGAAGCAGAGTTGCATCAATTCATCTCGCTGGGTCCGAGGGAGTGTTAGTTAGTTTTGCTCTGAGCCAAATGTAAGCATCTCAAATAACAGGCTTCATAGATATAAAGGAGCAAATTAAATGTTTTTCTCTATCAAGATGGAGCCAGTTGCTTTACTTGATAGAGATCCCCCATACTGCACCGACACACTTTATTCGAGCAAATACCCGGTATGTACCTGGCAGATACCTGGAATGCGCCGCTCCTCACCTCTGACAAGCCCCGTTTCATTTGCCTTCCCAGCCTGGGTTCATGCCTGGCTGATGGGCGGCTGATCTGTTAAATGATAATGATTAGGATTTAATAGGCTGCAATGCTTCGCGTGTCTACCAGATGGCATAAATTCATGAATTGTAATGCAGTATATATATATGTACTGTGCAGTATTGCAGCCAACGGGAATAAAATGCTTCAATCCCTGCCGGAAAATAACTCAATGCACTCGGGCAGAAAACAGTCACAAACCTCAATACACCCGGGTATACCCGAATTCGTGGGACTAGCCGAGCTCGAATAAAGTGTGTCTCCAGTGTATTCTACATGCACTAATGCAGGGCCGTGAAGGCCCATGTCACCAGAATTGAGGTGACGGTATGGAAGAAATTCAACCAAATGTCCGTGATATACAGTATATATCTTATAACGGTACGTGAATGTTAGCTTATTTTGAAAATGTCAATACAGTACCCTGTACGTCATTGTTTGCTTGTGCATATCACATAGCCACAATTTACCTACATGTTTTATTATTGTTCAAGTAAATGTTTTAAGCAGCAATCCCCCTACTCTTTTTGACCCAGTTTTCTTTACTGGATGAAACTTGGGGGTCTCCCGGAGCTAAACAGCACTATTTTAATCTCGGGGACCCCCTGGTTCCTGAGATACTTTGAAGTCACCAGGTTTAAATCTCCCTCCAGGGAAAACAAACTGGCTGCCAAATCTCAGGCAAATAGAAAGCCGCATCCTCATCGGTTGTGCCTTTCTATTGGTCAGCTATTTAACCCCCTTTAAAAAACAAAAAGTAACAAACTAAATAGAATAGATTGGGATTGGGAAATCGGTAGGTGTCATGGAGGTAGAATGGGGGCAAGAAGCGAGACACCCATAGTAAATACCGATTATACTAGAAAACTTCTAAAGACTAAACCCAATTGGTGTTGAAAGGCAGAAAAGATAAGATAATAGTACGGACTGGAAAAAACCTTAAATAAATGCTTGCCAATGCAAGAAGACTGACAGATAAAACGGGGGAGCTTGAATTAATAGCTAGAAGGGAGCAGTATGATATCATAGGCATTACTGAAACATGGTGGGATGAAACTCATGACTGGGCAGTTAATTTAGAGCGTTAATCCCTTTTCATAAGGATTGGGCAAATAGAAGAGGAGGTAGAGTATGTTTATATGTTAAACCGGATCTAAAACCTATTATAAGGGATGATGTTTATGAAGGGAATGATGAAAATATAGAGACCTTATGGCTAGAAATTAGCAGTGGAGGTAAAAGTATAAAGAAAATGTTTGTAGGGCTATGCCATAAACCACAAATATTAGTGAGATTATGGAAACTAAAATACTTTTGCAAATGGAGAAGGCATCAAAACTAGGTCATGTTTGCATAATGGGTGATTTTAATTATCCAGAAATGGAAATGAAGAGGCAGGCGTTTAGATTCTTGAAGTCAGAAGCGACAGAGGCATCGTATCAGAAGTATAAGGAATGTAACAAAAATTGCAAAAGGTCAATCAAATTAGCAAAAATGGATAATGAAAAAAGGATTGCAATAGAAAGTAAGATCAGCCCTAAAAAGTTCTTTAAGTACATAATAACAAAAAAAATCAGAAAAGAAAATATAGGACCCTTTCAGTGTGAGATGGGCAGGCAGATTATTGGAGATAAGGAAAAAGCAGAGGTATTAAACTAATTATTTGCCTCTGTTTTCACAAGGGAAGAATCAATTTCAATAGTAGTGCTGCAGGAGGAAGCCACAACCTCCATATTAATGAACAATTGGTTAACTGAGGAAGAAGTGCATAAGCGGCTTGATAAAATTTAAGTAAATAAGGCACCTGGCCCCGATGGCATACATCCAAGAGTTCTGAAGGAGTTAAATTCAGTAATAGCCAAACCATTACATTTAATATTCAAGGACTCCAATTCCACAGGCTCAGTTCCATAGATTGGCGTAAAGCAAACATGGTGCCTATATTTAAAAAGGGAGCTAGATCCCAACCAGGGAATTACAGATCTATAAACCTGACATCAATATTGGGGAAGCTACTTGAAGGTTTAATACTGGATAATATTCAGGAATAGTTAATGGAAAACAAAATTAATAGTAATAGTCAGCATGAATTTATGAAGGATAGATTATGCCAAACTAACCTTATTTGTTTCTTTGACTAATTTACTAATGTCAGTTGTAAGGTCCAGGAACTCAATTTCCCTCATATTATAATTACAGGTGAATTTAAGGTTTAGACTATTATTGTTAATGTAAACAAAGAAGTCCTTAACTGTTTTCGTCTCCTCTCAAATAAAAAGAACGTCATCTATGAACCTTTGCCCTAGGACCAATTTCCCACCGAGACCAGGGAAGACCAGATCCTATCGTCCTCCCATACACCCATAAAAAGTTTTGCGTAACTCGTGCGAACTTGGTCTCCATGGCGATCCCACATTTTTGAAGAAAAAAATTACTGTTAAACAAAACTAATTATGATTTAATATGAATTGAATGCTGTCCAATAGAAAATCTGCCTGTATTTCTGGCATTTCACATCACTGTATAATACATGTTCCATGGCTCTAACCCCTGTTCATGTCCTATGGAAATGTAGAAAGATGTCACATCACATGTGCTAGTATCATTCCTTCTTCCCATTCATAATTGTCCAACACAATTAATATATCAGGAGTGTCTTTTAAAAAATATTTTGGGGACTTTACATACAGTATATAATAAAAATAGCATGTTTTTGTATAGCGCTGCTAGTTGTACATAGCGCTTTACAGAGACATTTTGCAGGCCCAGGTCCGGTGGAGTTTATAATCTATGTTTTTGGTGTCTGAGGCACAGGGAGATAAAGTGACTTGCCCAAGGTCACAACGAGCCAACACCGGGAATTGAACCAGGTTCCCCTGCTCCAAATTTAGTGCCACTGAGCCACTCCTTCTCTAAAGTATATGTCAATATACTCAGAGAGATTAGAGATTAGAGAGTCTATGCCCAATATTATCATTGTGCCTGGAGGATTTGTCACATTTTTATGGATCTTGGGTAGGAAATAGAATATCGGGAGTTTCGGCTTCTGCTTTAAAAGATAAGTTAATTATTTTTCCTTTGAGATCCTAATATCTTTTCCTTTTGTAAGTAACTCTCGTAACTCTTTAAAGTATTGATTCATGGGGTCACTTTTCAATTTAATATATGTGTCTGTATCCCCCAGAATTCTGACTCTCCCACATAATCTCCCACATAATCCTTTAGGGCTTTGCTTTCAGATTTACTCAAATTGTGTTTAAATTTGGTATGAGTTATAGTGCATGCCCTATTATTAATCCAATAATCAATCTAATACAGCACCACAAAGTATTTTTGAGCATAGATGTGTGCTTGTATGGTGTCAGTATTGCATTTTTATAGACCTCAGGTTCCTTTTAGGAAACACATTTAATCATTATTTGATTTATTAAAATTTATAATATGTGTATAATCTGAAGTTTTAAAATTAAAATAGGATTTATATCTGTATATATGTGTGTATATTTATTAGTATTTGTATCCCTATACCATGCGTCCCATCCTCTGCTAAATCGTTGTGCAAAATGTGAGGTTCCAATTAGATTAAGGGTCTATAAAGCCCCTAGATGTGGGTAAAGGTCAATACTCCTGAGGAAGCGGTTCTCACAAAATGCGTAGAGTTTTAGAGCCTGCCGGTCATTGCAGAGGATGTAGAGAGGATTAGCAACAGTTCCCCGTCCCCTCCGGACAGACAAAACCGGAAACCGGAAGTGACGGAACGAGATACGCAGACGTGACTGGTGCTCACGGAGCTGGTGGTGAGACTGCAGTCCACCCGGCACTCGGGACACCACACATGCTTAACATTGCTTGTTTTTATTGCAACACTGTAAGCCTTGAATTTGGAGGTTCTTAATTTGTTATAGTTATCAGTTAATGTTCTGTCTACACTAACTGCTGCATGTCACAGATTTGGAAATGCTCATTTACTTCTCCAGATTGTGAATAGGACCATTGGATGTTTTCTATGTACCTTATCACTGGCTATCAACTGTACTACTCTATGTAGATCTATTCTCATTTTTTCATCTTAATTGCACTGATTTCTCTTATGTACATTTATATTTTTGTTCTATAAAAACTTTCACAGTTATGATATCCCTCTTTATTTTTGCACCAATTAATTTATTTTGCACATTTCACTGGGAGTGTTAGAGCACCACCCTTTTTTTTCTTTCTTTTCAACACTCAAGGAACAAGATGCTAAATGTATATGATTGTAGGGGCGTATTCACTATCCACCGAAGCAGCCATTGATGTCAATGGGCAACTTTGCCCAAAATGTATTTGATTTATTTATAAAATATTTTACCAGGAAGTAATACATTGAGAGTTACCTCTCGTTTTCAAGTATGTCCTGGGCACAGAGTTAAGACAAATAATACATGGTTACAAATACAGGTACATAATGAGCAGGGTATACATTATATACAAGACATTGCGTGCACAGTTAAAGCTAATTTGTATTATGGGCGTATGAAACAGTTACAGACCAGATTAAAATGTGTGACAGCCTTAGATTTGATAGAACTTAGACTGGTGGTGGATGTAAGCATCTCTGGTAGGTTGTTCCAGTTTTGGGGTGCACGGTAAGAGAAGGAGGAGTGGCCGGATACTTTGTTGAGCCTTGGGACCATGAACAGTCTTTTGGAGTCTGATCTCAGGTGATAGGTGCTGCATGTGGTAGGGGTGAGGAGCTTGTTCAGGTAGCTGGGTAGCTTGCCCATAATGAATTTGAAGGCAAGACAGGAAAGGTGAACTTTGCGCCTAGACTCGAGTGATGACCAATCTAGTTCTTTGACACATTTTCCCATGACTTTGGATAGGATTGGGAGAAGGGAGATTGGTCTGTAGTTTGAGACAGTGTTTTTGTCCCCACTTTTGAAGATTGGGATAACTCTGGCAGCTTTCCAGGTCTTAGGGATATGGCCAGCAGACATGATAGAGTTGACTATGGAAGCAATTGGTTTGGCAATTGCTGGGGCACCAAGTCTTAGGAACCTAGATTGTAATAAGTCAGGTCCACATTGGCTGCTTAGTTTTAATTTGAGAAGTGCTTGTGTAATCTCCTCTTCGGATACTGGGCCAAATTGAAAATTGTGGGCAATGTTGGGAGGGGGTGGGGCTATAGGGGTACTCCCAGGATGAGATTAAGGTTTGTGGTTTGGGTTGCGTTTTGCTAATAAGTTAGTAGCACACCCCACAAAGTAATCATTGAATGCATTTGCAATGTCGGGGGGGTTTGGCAGCGTAATATCGCCCTTAGTGATATTACTTGGGTGTTGATGGTTAAAAGGCTGGAATATGTTGTTGATAACCTTCCAGAAGTTAGCTGGGTTTGATGTGTTCTGGAGGGGATTGTCAGAGTAATATTGTGCTTTTGCATGCCTTGTTTGCCTTGTGCTCATGTTCCGCAGGATCTGTAGTGATTGAGATTCTTGGTAGTGCCAGTTATTTTGTGGCTTTTCCACAAGGCATCCCTGAACTGGTAAAGTGCTATAAGGTCAGGTGTAACCCATGGAAGGTGGGCACCCCATACCCTTATTCTGCGTAGTGGAGCATGGGTATCACAGAGTTTTAAGAACTCGGATTGGAAATAGTCGAGCGCAGAATCAGGGTCAGGAATTAAATCGATTCTGTGCCAAGGGCAGTTGGTAAGTATCATGATAGAGGGGGTTTGGCCCGGGATTAAACCGGTATCAGCCCTTACTCAATTGTCTTCATGGTCTTCATGTATTGTCGTGATGTCCACATCTGAACCTGAATTATGGAAGAAATGGCCCATCCTGTATCCTGATGGCTTTCTTGTCCTAACTTTTAAGTAGGTGCATATTTTATCTGTTATTTGTATAATCTCGTGTGTTCACCTTTTTCAAGGAATAAATTATATTTTATCATATCTAAGCCTCGTTCAGTTCAACCCAGTTATATTTTTGGTGTGTATTATTAATAGCCTGTCACAAAGTTACCGTCACAGGCTTTATTAATAAAACTGGTGGCAGCGGCGGGACTGAACTGGACCTATATTACAGTGTTCTGAGGGACTCTGTAATATAGTGGGAACTCGAGAGTAATTGCGAGTTCCTGGGACTAAAGATATTGAACCCACAGTGTACAACATATAACACAAGATATGGCACCTCCTCACTGTTCCCCTACTTGTGAGAAGCATTGCCTCCAGAACCAAAGTGCCGGCCATCCGTGTGACTGGAGCCGAGCACCAAGACCGGAGGAGTGCATCAAGTTGGGGCGGGGACCAGCAGCTGGCAAGGCTGAGAGAGGGGCAGCGATCGGTGAGCATGAAACCCTGCAGGCTGAGCAAAGATCCACAGCTGCAGCCGCTGTAACCACCAAACCGCCCGGAGAGCAGGGAATGGACCCAGCTCCGGGATGGCACAGACTTGTGGAGGGAGCAGGTGATCGCGGAGACCCCGAAAGTTTTACAGCCGGAAAGGTAACGGCCGTTGCGGCGGCCAGTCCATTTTCCCTGGAAGAGCTTTCACTGTTGTCTGCGTGGGGAGGGATGTGGTCCCAGGCGGAGCGGAACGAGCTCCTGAAGCTGGCATTGTCCTGACCCACTTACCCCCTCCCTGAGCCCGGCGCTCAAGCAACTCCACCCTGGACTCAGCAGCCTCTTGCGGGGGGGAGTCCACCGGCTGCAGAGACGCTCTGGCAGAAGCGGCGGTGTTACCACTGCCACAAAGCGGGCCACAAAAAGCCCAATGCCCGGACTGTGCGCGGCCAGGTGAAGAAGCCCTTCAGGGCCAGCGCTCACTAGCTGCGGAAGAGATGACCCCATTAGCGGCGGAGAGCGGCGGCCACCCATCAGATCCCGGCGGCGGCGTAGAAGAAGCCGCCATTCCGGCATCCTGCCGGTGGCAATTTTATTTTGGGGGAGGGTTGGGGTGTGCGGGAGGTGGGTATTTCACCTTATTTGGCGAAGTCGGTGATTCCCAGCGATGAACGGAGCCCCACAATCCATGCCGGCGACCCTGTACCAAAGCCGGGTACTGTTGCGGCAGCTACCCGGGGCTCGTCCATGGCGGCGATGGCGGCGGAAGAGCCGCGATTCCTGCAAAGTGCCGGAGCCCTTTCTGAGTGGGGGGAGGGACAGGGATTGCAGGAGGGGGTTATTTTACCTGGTTTGGCGGGAGCCGTGTTACTCCACAAAGACCTGGGACCCTTGTCCTGCACCGTTTTACCTGTACCAAGCCTGGGCGCTGTTGCGGCAGCGGCCCGTTGCTGCCCAGCCCAGATGTTGCCGGCAGCGACCACTCCAGGCCACCTGCAATCAGGACCAATGAAGGCGGTGGTCTCTGCAGGGACCAGCGAGGTAAGCCAGACCAAGTCGCAGACTGACCCTGACTTATTTTTTCCTATGACTATACCCTGTTGTTTCACCGGGGGGTGGCAGGAGATAGGGTCACCAGGGGAGGGGAAGAAAGGGCAGCTTGTAGGGCAGCCAGGCTTCCCCATTACCTTGGCGGAGCATCAAGGGGACTCTAAGTTAAGAGCCCCCCTGTTGCAGCCTTGCTATGGGCTGGAGGTATCCGGGGCAGTGGCACAGTTAGACCACCCCAGGATCACCTACCAGCCAGGAGCTAAGGTGGGTGCATCTGCACCAGCAACCCTGAGCTCATCCCCGGTAGTGGGGAGGCAGTGTCAGGTAGATGGCCTCACTCAGGTGTCCCTATAATCCAGGTTAGGATTAGCTAGGGAGAAGCTGTAATGAATCTGGTGTCTAAGCGCCGTCAGCGCGACCATTACTCACCTCCCATCGGTACTCAGGCGTCTGCAGCGCAATTCCCACATACCTCCGTTGTCTGCCACTGGCACTCTGGCTCCTCGCCATCACAGGATTGCACCAACCGAAGAGGTGCCTGTTGAACCGCAGCCTCTGCGTGTGTCCCCAGCTCCGCGCTCTATGCGCACACGTGCATCTGTCTCTGTCCCCATGCGCATACGCGCGTCAGTCACCGAATCCACACATACACGCACGCCAGCCCCAGACGTTATGTGCATGCATTCCCAGCTTACAGAGCACACGCCTAACAGAGCACTTTTAAACACTGCTCCTGCAGTGAGGCGTCGCCCCCAAGCATCACACAGTTCCATGCAAATCAATGATTACACTCAGCTGGGCTGTAACACCTCCCTCCTATCACGGAGGACTCCTTGCAGTCCTCCAGGCCTGCCCCCTTTTCCCATTGGCCTGCCCAGATTTATTATGCCTGTGCTTCCCATCACTCGTCGCTCGACATAGTTCTGTATGGAAGCATTTGACTACTCTCTCAGTGACTCCTCAGGTATTGACGCGGATTGGACGACTACCCCCTCTGGCTCTCGACTTCGGCTCTACTTGGACTTCGTGACTTCTGGCATCCCTGTAACACGGCTTATACCTTCAACCATCCGCAACTCTCCAATCCCTGATCTTGGCAACGGCAATAACTACTCCTCCTCTAATACCGGTACCGGCAAGTATTGTCTTCCTTACTATACCTGGCCTGGCAAACACTAACACAACACTCCGGACGTGCTCCCTTTGCTGCGGGTGCATGTATCCCTACGTCCCACCTCAGCACAGGGGACGGGTCTGGTCTGCGGGCAGCACCGGCGTAACATTATGCCGAGCCCACAAGACGCAGACCAGACTGAATTAGATATGAGGATTCCTAACCCCAAACCTTACGCAGGTGAATCTCAAGATTTTCGGGGCTTCATTAATCAATGTGAGGTACAATTTGAAATGGCCCCCCACCAGTTTTCTACTGGCCGAAAGAAGATGGCCTACGTTTATAATCTGTTGACGGGTAGCACACTGGCTTGGGCCTCCCCCATCTGGAGCGGCGAGATGACCTTACCCAGAATTACTCAGCCTTCAAGACGGAATTCAGGCAAGTGTTTGATTCTCCCGCACGTCGGGAGGTGGCGTCTTCTTCTCTTTTACAGATTACTCAGGGGCGAAGACTGGTGACTGAATATGCCATAGAGTTCCGGACCCTTGCAGCAGAGACCAACTGGGAACAGGAGGCCTACGTCGCCGTATTCTGGCAAGGACTGTCAGACAGCATCAAGGATGTACTTGCTCTGCAACCCAGGCCAGGTCCTTTGGAGGATCTCATCACTCTGGCGATTAGAGTGGACCAACGTATTCAGGTACGCCGCACGGAGCACCAGCGCACTCGCTCGGTAATCTCTTCATCTCTCTCAGCACTACTACAGTCCCCAGGTCCACTTCACCACTCTGTCCTTCCTTGGACTCGTCCGAACCGATGCAGTTCGGGGTTCAACGGGTTCGCACACCAATACGGCAATTCCGCCGCGCCGGGGAATTGTGCTATTATTGCGGACCTGCAAAAACATCTGACCCAAGAATGTCCTCCATCTCTGGAAACGGGAACACCCAGTGAGTATGAAGGGGCTCTTCGTGGGTGTTATGTCTCCTCGTCCCCTTCCCCAAAAAGGATTCCCTAAGAAACTCACTATACCCGTGTGCCTCTCAGGCCGTAAGTTCCGCTTCTCCACAGTAGCCTTCATAGACTCCAGAGCTGGAGGCAATTTCGTGGATCAAGAGTTCGCCAAACACTACCAGATACCGCTCGTGGAGAAAAAGATCCCCATCGCCTTGGTCGGAATTGATGGGCATCCACTCACGCCGGCATTTATCTCATTAGAGACGGTTCCGGTTGTACTTTCCTCTGATAATCACAAGGAAACCCTGACCCTTGACGTAATTCAGGCTTCGGGAACACCCATTGCCATGGTTACAACTACACAACCCATGGATCAATTGGACATCCACCAACCCCATCACTTGGGAACCAAGGTCAAGCGAACCACACCGACTCCTAGCGAATACCACCGTTCCTGAGACGAACCTCCCTACGGTTTACCACCAGTTTCTGGACGTATTTAATAAGGTACAATCTGACCTTCTACCCCCACACAGGTCATATGACTGTCCTACTGACCTGATTCCTGGTTACACATTACCTAAGTCCAAGACTTATCCTCTGTTTCTCCCCGAAACTAAGGCTATGGACGAGTACATCCAGGAGAACCTGAAGAAAGGTTTTATTCGTCCATCTACTTCACTAGCTGGAGCAGGGTTCTTCTTCGTAAAGAAGAAGGATGGAACTTTAAGACCTTGTATTGATTATAGAGGGCTTAACTGCATCACCTTAAAGAATCGCTACCCACTCCCCCTTATTACTGAACTTTTTGATAGGTTGCAAGGTGCCAAAGTCTTCTCCAAGCTGGACCTCAGGGGAGCTTATAATCTTGTACACAAACGTCAAGGAGACGAATGGAAAATGGCCTTCAACACGCGTAGTGGCCACTACGAATACCTTGTGATGCCTTTCGGACTGTGTAATGCTCTGGCCGTTTTTCAAGATTTCATTAACGATGTCTTCCGTAAAGTACTCAACGACTTTGTCATAGACTATCTGGATGATATCCTGATTTTTTCAAAGGATTTACAGGACCACATTTTTCATACATCTTACGTACTCTCTCGCCTTCGTGAACATCGCTTATATGCCAAGATGGAGAAATATACCTTCCATCAGACTTCGACCCAGTTTCTAGGCTACATTATTTCCAGCGATGGTTTCATGATGGATCCGGAGAAATTAAAAGCCGTTACTAACTGGCCTAGACCTGACTCTCTTAAATCCGTCCAGCGCTTCCTGGGATTTGCGAACTACTACCGCAAATTTTTCCGTGATTTCTCCAGAATTGTTGCACCTATCACAGCCCTTACGAAGAAGGGGGCCGATCCGTCGGTTTGGTCACCAGAGGCCAATACCGCCTTCAACACACTTAAGGAGGCTTTTGTGTCCGCACCGGTTCTCCATCACCCCAACACTGATCTCCCTTTCGTGTTGGAGGTGGACGCCTCTGATTCTGGCGCCGGTGCCATTCTATCCCAGAGACCATCACCCCAAGAAAAATTGCATCTCTGCGCATTCTTTTCGAAGAGATTTACCTCAGCGGAGAGGAACTACGACGTGGGGAACAGAGAGTTTACTGGCCGTTAAAATGGCACTTCAAGAATGGAGGCATCTCCTGGAAGGGTCGAGGGAACCGTTCACCATCCTCACAGACCATAAGAATTTATTATATATAGAGAACGCTCGCCGTCTGGGTCCACGGCAAGCCCGCTGGTCTTTGTTCTTTTCCAGATTTAATTTCCAACTGTCATATATTCCTGGGACTAAAAATGTCAAAGCCGATGCTCTCTCAAGACAACATTCTTCCGAAGAGAGACCAGAAGATTCCATGGAGACCATTTTACCTCACGAGAAGATTTTCGCCGCATCTTCCTTCAGAAGCTTTGACAAAATCGTCAAGTCACAAAGGTCCATTCCAAAGAACCTGAAGGTCCCCAGGGGCAAGCTCTTCGTGAGACCTAATTTCATACCTGAGGTTCTGGATTGGGGACATGCCTCGAGAGCAGCTGGTCATCCTGGCTACAAAAAGACTTTGGACCTTATACGTCGCAACTTTTGGTGGCCCAAGATGTCCAAAGACATTTTCGAATATACGCACGCTTGTCCGGTCTGTGCGCAAAACAAGACAATTCATCAAAGGCCTCATGGTCTTCTCCTTCCTCTGCCCATCCCAGAACGTCCATGGTCACACATATCAATGGATTTTATTGTGGAGTTGCCAAGGTCCAAAGGGAGGAATACGATTTTAGTAGTGGTGGATCGTTTTTCTAAGATGGCTCACTTTATCCCGCTCAAAGGACTTCCCACCTCACCCGCCCTTGCTGATATCTTCACTGATCACATCTTTCGCATTCATGGTATTCCTTCGTCCATTGTGTCTGACAGAGGGTCACAGTTCGTATCCAGATTTTGGAGAACTTTTACCAAAAGACTAGGGATCTCTTCTTCTTTTTCCTCAGCTTACCATCCTCAGTCCAATGGTCAAACAGAAAGGGTCAATCAGTCCCTGGAAAAATACCTGAGGTGTTTCATTTCCAATTCTCAGGATGATTGGGCACAACTTTTGCCATGGGCCAAATATGCTTTTAACTCCGCTACCAACGAGTCCACCCGAGAGTCGCCATTTTTCATCAATTACGGTTTTCATCCCCCATGTCTTCCCGTCTCCAACATTCCTTCCGGAGTCCCGGCTGTAGAAGACCGTGTCACATCTCTGCAATCAGCATGGTCCAAGATTCAGTCTTCTCTTCTTACCGCCTCTCAACGGGCCAAACATCAGGCAGATTGCCATCGCCGTCCGGCACCCAGATACAAGCCAGGGGATATGGTATGGCTGTCCTCAAGAAACATTTATTTGAAGGTACCTTCCCCAAAATTGGCGCTAAGGTTCCTGGGCCCTTTTCCGATAACTGAACAGATTAATCCGGTAGCATTCTGGCTTCAACTTCCTGACAGCATGAAGATACCAAACGTGTTTCACACATCTCTACTCAAGCCATTCGTATCCAGTCATTTCTTCCCCAACCATAACCGAAGGCCTGATCCGGTTTTTACCCAGAATAGGGAAGAATATGAGGTCCAGTCCCTGCTCGATTCTCGCATATCCAGGGGTCAACTGCAGTTCCTCGTGCACTGGAAGGGTTTCGGCCCAGAAGAAAGGTCTTGGGTTCCACTTCGTGATATCCACACTCCGGTTCTTCTGAAGACTTTCAGGAAGAAGTTTCCAAACAAACCATTTAAGGACCGTCCTGACGCCGTTCTTGAAGGGGGGGGTACTGTAAGGAATCTGGTGTCTAAGCGCCGTCAGCGCGACCATTACTCACCTCCCATCGGTACTCAGGCGTCCAAGCGTCTGCAGCGCAATTCCCACATACCTCCGTTGTCTGCCACTGGCACTCTGGCTCCTCGCCATCACAGGATTGCACCAACCGAAGAGGTGCCTGTTGAACCGCAGCCTCTGCGTGTGTCCCCAGCTCCGCGCTCTATGCGCACACGTGCATCTGTCTCTGTCCCCATGCGCATACGCGCGTCAGTCACCGAATCCACGCCAGCCCCAGACGTTATGTGCATGCATTCCCAGCTTACAGAGCACACACCTAACAGAGCACTTTTAAACACTGCTCCTGCAGTGAGGCGTCGCCCCCAAGCATCACACAGTTCCATGCAAATCAATGATTACACTCAGCTGGGCTGTAACACCTCCCTCCTATCAGGGAGGACTCCTTGCAGTCCTCCAGGCCTGCCCCCTTTTCCCATTGGCCTGCCCAGATTTATTATGCCTGTGCTTCCCATCACTCGTCGCTCGACATAGTTCTGTATGGAAGCATTTGACTACTCCCTCAGTGACTCCTCAGGTATTGACGCGGATTGGACGACTACCCCCTCTGGCTCTCGACTTCGGCTCTACTTGGACTTCGTGACTTCTGGCATCCCTGTAACACGGCTTATACCTTCAACCATCCGCAACTCTCCAATCCCTGATCTTGGCAACGGCAATAACTACTCCTCCTCTAATACCGGTACCGGCAAGTATTGTCTTCCTTACTATACCTGGCCTGGCAAACACTAACACAACACTCCGGACGCGCTCCCTTTCCTGCGGGTGCATGTATCCCTACGTCCCACCTCAGCGCAGGGGACGGGTCTGGTCTGCGGGCAGCACCGGCGTAACAGAAGCGGAGTGAGGGAACGCTGCAGGTATGTAGCCAGCACGAGATCTCAGTGGGAAAAGAAGGGCTAGTGGTAGCCGGGGAGGGAAAGCAGCAGGTAGGGCAGCTAGAGTTCCCCATTACCCTGGCAGAGCTTCAAGGGGTTTCTCAGATCAGCAACCCTCTGTTGCAGCCTGGCTATGGGCTGGAGGTATCATGGGCAGTGGCAAGCTTGTGCCACCCCTGGGATACCTGGCAGCCAAGAGCTAAAGTGGTTGCATCCAGAGAGGTGCCCCTGAGCTCATCCCTGGAAAGGGGGAGACAAGGTCAGGGAGGTAGGTGCACTCAGGTAGTTCCAGTGTCTGGGTTAGGATTGCCCGGGGGGAGAGGAGTGCAGGTGGGCTGCAGGGAGGTAAGCGGCAGGAGTCATCAGCAGGGGCTGAGGTGCTGGGCCTAGGGGAGGCTAGGCAGGGAGACACTGTGGAGCAGGGGGAGATAGGAGGTCAGTGGGGTGTCGGGCAGCTGGCAGAAGCTAGGGATGGGCTAGTTAGGCAGGAGGTCCCTTGTTCTGACTGGCCAGGAGTGACCCCCCCTGACAGATTCCCCAGGGTTCCCAGAGAACCCTCTGTGGGTAGATTGGCAGCCAGGGAGGAGAGTCAAGGGTATAGCGGAGCAGCTACAGGTGGGCACAGGGCCAGGGCATGTAGGGTCCCTACAGGATAGTGACATAGCTCTTTCCCAGGCTTGGTTGACAGGAAAGCGATGGTCTGTGCTTGATAGCTGGTCTCTCGCTGGTGCAGAGACATGCCAGTCTCTGGGCAGTATGCAGCCTGGTCTGCAGAGGTGCCCCTTCACCATGGACTTGGTTCACCAGGCACTGGGTGGGGGGCAGAGGGAGGCAAAGGATAATGCCCGGCGGCCACGGTGGAGCCCTGCTCAGCAGGATCTGGACTTCACTGTCCACTATGGCCTGGACAATATACTGGACAATGCCAGAGGACAATTTTGCCAGGCCAACCCCTCAGGACTTATTGAGTGCTTCAAGGATGCCAATGGTGTCCCAGTGCCAGGGGAGGCAGCTGGGGCACCAGGCACCCATTGAGCAGGGGAGGTGTCATGATAGAGGGGGTTTGGCCTGGGATTAAAGGGGTTACACCCCATTTGGCCACCCCCTACTCTCACTTGGGAAGCAAGGGGTTAACTGGACAGAGGTCAAGTAATGTGTTTTAAACATTTGCTTCAGTATCCAAATGTTTAGTCCTCTGTATAACTGTATTGTGTTATCCTGGTGTTTGCACTCACACATACACTAGGGTTGATGCGGGAGGGAAGTAGTTAATGTTAATTTAGTGATTATAGCCCTTTGTTCCCTTTTCCCGCCTTTTCAGGCTCCATTTTGCAGCCGTCCATAGGTCGCCATTGAGCCTCTATGCGTTCTATTGGCAGAAGTAGCGGTTTTGGACCTGTTATCCAGCGACGACCAGCAGGTGGCGTCCGAGAGGAGTAGCGGCGGTTTCGCATTGTAAGTCAATGGGCTCATTGACTTCAATGGAGATTCCTCAACGCCGGCCTCGAGGAACAGTTTGGCAGCCATCCAAACCGCAGACCGCAAAAGCGGATACAATGTCTTTGAAAAGAGTTTAATCACTTCGGTCAAGTTCAAAGACAATTGGCATGGGAATCTTAGGTTCTAGGGCCCCTGGGAATAAAATTATTTTTGCCCCTAGCTCCTAGGAACCCCCACACGATCCACACCGGGTCCAGGAATGAGAGACCCCCGTAAGGGGTCGAGCGGAGAAGGAGGGTCGCGCCATTGACTTCAATGGCGGAGCGTAGGTCCCATTAAATCTAATGGTGGCGTGCGCCATGCATTGTCTATGGCGGCGCCGGCCATTGATTCCAATGGGGAAAAGCCGCGTGGCGTAAAAACGACTAAGTGTGAAATGATGAAAAATGTAAGTCCATATCTCCGATTCTGGAATGACCAGGGGGATGGGATTAGGGTGGCATATAGCCAAGGTTCCGGCTTTAATGCATGACCCTTCCCAGCCCCCTCTGACCAACCAGACGAAGTATGGACGAATGTAAATATTTGTGTTTTTTCCCATAGACTTCAAAGGCGGCGGTTTCTCCATTGAAAGCCTATGGCGGGAAACCCCATTGACGGCAACGGTGGAGCCCGCCATTCAACGCTATGGCAGCGGACCCCGTTTATTTCAATGGGGAAAGAGTGAAAAGCAGAGATTCATTTTTTAAAGGGAAGAATCCTGTATTTTAAAAATGTGTTAAAGTGCATTTCTGTATCTCCGTTCTGGAGGTTGCAGAGAGTTGAAATTTGACCAATATGTAGGGTCACTGTAGGCTTTAATAACTGGCAGATTTCGACCCACTGGACCCACCAGAACGGAACTTATTAATATGTGAATATATTAAAGTATATCTGATATTTTGGATCTGCCCTGAAAATGTAGACTCCATCTGCTATGCTAATAGGGCAGGAAGAGCATCCTGAAGATTTAGCATAGCCCGGTGATCAAAAGTTAACTGCCCTGATTGTTTATACTAGGGTCAGGAACAAAGGAGCTGAGTGTTTTTAAGTGTGGTACTTCACACTTACAAGGGAAGCCAAAATCTACTTCAAAGAGATTTTTCTAGCCAACTCGGCGCCTAGGTTTAAGAGATGGGTTTGAAATGGTATTTAAACCGGTATCAACCCTTACTCAATTGTCATAATGGTCTTCATGTATTGTCGTGATGTCCACATCTGAACCTGAATTATGGAAGAAATGGCCCATCCTGTATCCTGATGGCTTTCTTGTCCTAACTTTTAAGTAGGTGCATATTTTATCTGTTATTTGTATAATCTCGTGTGTTCACCTTTTTCAAGGAATAAATTATATTTTATCATATCTAAGCCTCGTTCAGTTCAACCCAGTTATATTTTTGGTGTGTATTATTAATAGCCTGTCACAAAGTTACCGTCACAGTAAGGTCAGCCAGAAACTGTTGTGGGTTAAAGTTTCTAAATGTTCTAGTGAGGAGAACGTTAGGGCTTGATTGGGGTGTTTTCATTTTCCTTACACAGTACACTATTGCATGGTCACTGAAAATGTCAGGAAGGATGCCAGAGGATCGGATTCTGCTGGGATTTGAGGAGAGAATCCAGTCTAGCAAGGAATGGTTGTGCGATTTCAGGTTTGTTCGTGTGGGTTGGGAAATGAGTTCTGATAGGTTAAGCGACTTGATTTGTGTGTGGATTTTGTGGTTTTTAGGGTCAAGCCAATTGAAGTTGAAATCTCCAAGAACTAGCAGCTCACTCTTCTCATTCAGAGAGGAAATGGAGCCAAGAAACTGGGTGATATCAGTCAGAGATTGTAGAGGGGCTTTAGGGGGACAGTAGATGCCAGCAATCAGGACGGGCTTAGAGAAGGGGAGGCAGATTCTGCAAACTAGGATTTCAAAGGAGGTTGGTCTTGGGGGGCAATTTAACAGTGTAAATTGTAAGGTGTCTGCAATATAAAATAACACCCCTCCTCCTCTCTTTGACCTATCTCTCCTAAAAATGGAGTATCCCTGAATGGCAATATGTGCATCAGGGGTTTTAGGGGTTAGCCATGTTTCTGTAACAACGATGGCTTTTGTTTTATGCATAAGGCACCATGCCCTTAGTTCATCCAGTTTGGGCAGCAGACTCCGGATATTTATATGGGCGAGAGATAGCCCTTTTTGGAATTTGAAGGGAGTATTCTCAGGGGTATGGGACAGAGTTGAAGTGTGAGGACCTGGGTTAGGTTCAATATCACCTGCTAAAGAGAGTAATATTATGAGTAGAAATTTGAGTAGTTGTTTGCAATTTGTTACTTTATGATGTTTGCCATTTGAGTGTGCAGTGGTTGGTGTGCTGGTTTTCAGGGTTCTCCACCAGCATTCAGTAGATAGTGCAAGGCTTTTGAGTAATCCGGGGTGCATGGGTGTATGGGCGTGGGCCAGGAGGGGAGAGTGTGTAGTGGATAGAGAGAATAACATTTCAATGAGGCCATGAGAAAGAACAAAGTGGAGGTGAAAAGCAGATTCATTATGCCAGAGGTAGGTAATGCTGCATGGAGCTGTTGTGAGCCAAGTGTGTGTGTAGACTAAACAGCAGGGATCATAGTGTTGTCAGAATAGCTCATTGTTTGTTGCCATGTGTAGAAGAGTTTGCAGTAGATCCAGTCACCAGTCACCTCTAGTCAAACTATAGTCTAACTATAGTTCTCACTTAAAAGCTCACTTTAAATGCCTCACTATCTAATGCCAATGCAGGAGGGGTATTGGTTTTATACAGCTAAAGCAGTCACATGACCCTCCCCCTCCCCAATAAATCAGCTTGTTCCAGTTGGTCAATTAACAGCACAGAGTTAAGAGGGGGGGGGGGGGGAAACACTTTTTGATATTCAACCATACCAAACTTATCAATGCTTAAGGCCGCTGAGTAAATCTTTTAAACAGGACTTGCACATCAGGGACATACATGTGAAGAGCTTGTTCTTGAGCTTTGGCAAATATAGGCTAAACCCCTAAAGCTCATATAGTCTTCTTGGGGGTTGGGGGGCTGTCAGCATTGATACTTTAACACATTACACTTGTGCTTGCGACTACTGTAGTACACAAAGGTCCAACATGGGACTGCACCCTTAAATTCACTGTTTCTCTGTAACTGGTCAGGCTAACGCTTGAAAAAATGAATATTCACAGATCATAAAAAAGCGAGAAAACAGGCTAGAAAAGCATCTGCGATTGCCACAAATATCTTCATAGTGCTCTGGAACATTTTACTTTTTTTTAAGTTAACAAAACAAGAGGTCTGTGCATTTAAAAGTGTATAACATCAAGGGACTTTAGGAAGAACTTGCAAAAGTGTTTTTAACATATTTTTTAGAAGTGTTAACACATCTACTAAAATCACTTCAACTTATTTTCAAATCTGCATGAGAATTGAGACAAACAGTGTTTGGAGTTCTGCATTGCAAGTCATAGCAAGATGAGCACAGCAGACTTCTCAATTCTAAGATTATTCAACTACTGGCAAGACAATATAAAATGCCATCTGTCTTTGTATCTGTTCCTTGATTTGGAACAAAGAGTGTGATCACATAACAAGCAACAATTTTAAATAACTAAAGCTCTTCTTTATGACATATAATAAATGCTCTTTGTTTCATTAGCAATGTATAGTTCAGTCCCCAAAACACGTGATTATTTATTTATTGAGCTATTGCAGACAATAATCTCCATGGCAAGTAGATGTGCTTCTGAGAATGTGTATTTCATGGGGTTGCCAGGTGGTTTGTCCAAAAATACTGGCCACAATGGTGAAAGGTGAGAATCGTTGGTGGGGAGGAATGTTATTTATAAATGATCTGACTGTTATGTAATTGTTTTTCTAAATTTCACTCCAAGTATTCACTAATTGCACCAATTTCTATTCTGTCTCGTAAAATGTTTTGGGGGAGGAGTCTTGGGAGGGAGTGCCCTTTTGAGGATTGTTTTATGAAATGGTGCAACTTGGTGCATGCTTGGAGTGAAATTTAGAACAAATTACATCATGATCAGATCATTTATAAATAACTTGCCTGCAGTCATACTGTACATGGCGAGCAATACTGATCTTAATGCTTCTCCCACAAATTTCAAGATTGTTGCACTCCTCCTCATCCTCTCTCTCCCCTTATCCTCTCAACCTCCCACCACTCTTGTCCTCTCACCCCCTCCCCTCACGCTCTCTCACCCCTTCCTTCATCCTCTCTCATCCCCCCTCCCTTCATCCTCTCTCATCCCCCTCCCTTCATCCTCTCTGACCCCCCTCCTTTCATGCTTTCTGACCCCCCTCCCTTCATCCTCTCTCACCCCTCCCTTCATCCTCTCTCACCTCCTCCCTTCATCCTCTCTCACCCCTCCCTTTATCCTCTCTCACCCCCCCGCCTTCATCCTCTCTCATCCCCCTCCCTTCATCCTCTCTCATCCGCCCTCCCTTCATCCTCTCTCATCCCCCTCCTTTCATCCTTACTCATCCCCCTCCCTTCATCTTCTCTGACCCCCCTCCCTTCATCCTCTCTGACCCACTCCCTTCATCCACTCTGACCCCCCTCCCTTCACCCCCTCCCTTCATCCTCACCCCCGTCATTATCACCTCAACAGGACAGTCACAGAAAACACACACACACACACACACACACACACACACACACACACACACACACACACACACACACACACTCACTCACTCACTCACTCTCACACACAAAACAGTACAAGTACAAATACACACATACACACCAGGACAAAACAGAACAAATACACACAGGACACAGGCAGGACACACAGGAGACACAGGACACAGCCTCACCTCTCTCTTCTCCATTCTTTTCTTCCACTCTTTGGCCCAAGCCCCAGGATCCTGCCACCCCCTCCTGATTGGCTGCTTTAAACAGCAGCAGCCAATCAGGATGGAGGATGCTGCCCAGCCCCCTAGCAGCTCTCTCCTTTCTCTCCTTTCTCAGGTGAAGTCCTACGATTGGTTACTAAGTCTTGTGAGGTTATACCGGTTATATACAGGTTACAATAACAAAAATGGTTAAATAATTCTCTAGCCATTTTCTCATTTCTGCTTTATTTCAACTTGTGTTTTTGCAATAAATTGCAACCAACAATTTAGACAAAACAAATACACTATTCATTTATTTAACATTAGACAAATAATGCATACAATGCACATATCAAAATGACATTTGTCTCAAAGAAATAATATACAAAATCACTTTGAATTAGGAAAACCAAAAATAAAATATGGATCCAAAAACCTGTATACCTGAGGGCCCCGGGCATGCGGCGGGTTCCGTTCTAAGAACCCGCTGCAAAGCGAAAATCGCCGGCAATTTGCCCTTCTACGCATGCGCAACCTCGGCAAACCTCCCCATTCTGCGCATGGGTGACCTCGTACTGTCCCATTATGCGCATGCGCGACCTTGGACTGGCCCGTTCTGCGCATGTGCAGACATGGCGGCCCCCTTCCCGGTACCGCCATATCGGCGGATTGCCGAAAAGCGGGGCGCCGAGAAGAGGGCCTTGCTGTATTCAGCAATATTGTCAAATGAATAAAGTCTATTGAAAAGTGAGTTACAACTAGAGCAGTTGCCATGACTCAAAGTAATAAAGATGATGTTGTTTGTGTGTCCTTTCTTTACTAAATCTGATTTTATATAAAGAATATCCCAAAGGAAAACAGTTATTTGAAATTATCCATCTGGGTCCAATGTTTGGGTATGATCAGTGTCAACTTTCCAAACTTCTATTTACAGATCTCCAATGATTTATTAAAACATTTAGCGATTTTTCGAAAGCAGTCTCCGGGAACAGTTGAGAAGAAGTGGGAGATGGTGGGCTTGGTAGTGCGCTATAGGTAATAAGATGGGAGAAGTAAACAGGCTACTATTGTTAGCATGCCATAAAGCCAGGATCAGACATTTGGAAAGGATTTATTTGTTAAGTCAGGATACACGAATATAGCATTAGTGGCTAATGCATGGAAGAAACAACATTGAATTCCAATAACAATGTCATTAAAAGACAGGAGGAAGAAGAAGAAGAAGGGGTAAAAAAATTAAATCAGCTCCTCTTAGACTCAAGCAATTCTAACATTGCTACAGTTAATAGTTATGTAATATGTTATCTAACTTTGACTCAGACTAAAACACCGTGGAAAATAATTAGCTGTGATTCTTTGTGATCTTTAATGTCCTTGGATAGGAGCACTCACGATACTTTAGTATACTTTGCCACGGGTGCATGTCCAGCCAAATCCACACACCAGGAGGAAGCCGTATATTTTATGTGACACAAAAATGTAGGCACTCCAGATGTCTTCATACAAAAAAAGTTAATTTACAAGATTCTTTTTAACCCAATAAATTAACTTTTTGTGTATTAAGACTTCTGGAGTGCTTATATTGTTCTGTTTTATTTCCATGATCTATATACATAAAGATGTAGCAGAAATAACTGCCTTCTTTAATGTGAATAAAGCATTAAATAACACGTGGTATCTCCTTAGCCATTGTTTTCAATAGCACTACAGGAGGGCCCCAGTCATGCGGCGGGTACCGTTCTAAGGACCCGCCGCAAAGCGAAAATCGGCGGAATGGGGAACCGGCGATTTTTGTTATGGGCGCATGCATTGACTGGCAATGTGCCGCTCTACACATGCGCATCATCAGCAAAACACCTATTCTGCGCAAGCGCGACATTAAACCAGCCGGTTCTGCGCATGCTGCCTGTTCTGCAGACATGTTGGCCCCCTTCTCGGTACCTCCTTATCGGCGGATCGCCAAAAAGCGGGGTGGCGAGAAGCAGGGCCTTGCTATACTGTTAAATAACGTGCCAGCATTAACTAATGCATTGCATTAACGGGTGCAATAATATCTGCTATACCTGAGTATACCTTTTTATTAATGGTGAATAAGAACAGAATAAACATAACCTAGCTTTCATGTATTACTTTATAACTAAACAAAGAATGAAACAAATAATACCCCTATTTGTTCCACTCTTAATGTATGCATATTAAAAAAAAACTGTTACTATACATCTCTTTATACAGTCACATATTTTCTTTTGTCAATTAAAAACCTACATATATGTTTGCAATTCACATGTTGTTAAGAGATAAAGTTGCTCAATAGAAGTAAAAAGAAGTACAATAAAAATATGTCAGGCAGTAACACAATGATGTTCTAGTCTCTCATAATTTATACATTTTCTTTCGCTAAGATTACACAAATAAATAATAAATGATTTTTCTAAGTAGAAGGCCAGGCAAAAATGTAACGGATTTGGATCAAACTCCCAAAGCTTAGACCGAAGTCGACAAAATAATGATGGTGTCTAAACATTAAAGGTTAATGCTTACTTATAAAAGCTGTGCACAGCAATAATGGCTAATGGATGGATGAACAGAAATGAGTAACACTTTTGAAAAGCAGCTTCCTATAAAGCTTTTCCATAGAGCATATTTTAAGGAGGCTAAAATGTAATCTTTAATGGAAATCTCATGTTGCGACTCCACTATGTGAAGAGATTTCAACATTTGATGGTTACTTGACGCTGGGCCAAAATTGCAGGGGATGCGACTGGCCAAATTTTATTATAACTAGCAACAGTGTCATGCCTAGAAGTGATATGCTGTCAGAAACACGTGGATGTCACTTACTAATGCATCCGTTAAAGTGCAACAATTTTGTTCACAATTGCCATTCTTTTAAAAGAATTCCCATCAAACATTTTCCAGACCGATGGATAGTGCACTACATTATGGAATCTTCCTTCAAATCAGAGTTAGATGAATAACCCAATTAATCATTAGCTAGCTCAATTATTTTTTCCTATACAGGAAATAATAATCTATAATCGTGTCTCCTAAAATCTAAACATTACTATATCTCTAGAGCACCTCATCATAAAATAAAATGAGTCGATGTACAAAGCATAAAATCATGCTACTATATTTTAGCAATTGCAATCATTTGCATTTTACCACTCAAAGCATTCATTACTGGCAGAGTTTCTGAGAATCCGCACAATTAAGACCGACTGTATTTTAAGCGTTTATATGTATATTTGTATTTACATAGTAGCAACTATTGTCAGTAATAACAATAATAATTAATAACATTATTTACATTGTGTTTTTCTCCCAATTGGACTCAATGCACTTCACAGTTACAAAAAGGAAAAAAGAAGAAAACATGTAAGGTTATAAAAGTCCAAACACAAGTAAAGATACAATACAGGATGGGGTGGTACTGTAGCTATTAAATGCCGTACAGCTTGTGACTCACTAATTAAATGCCTGGGTAAACAGGTACTGTAGGTCTTCAACCTGTTTGTATAGCTTTCCAGAGAGGGGGCCTCTCGAAATGTACAATGCAGAATGATCCTGAGAGTGGGAGCAGCGTGGCTGAAAACACGAGCCCGGAAGGAAGTCAAAGAGATTCAGGAAACTGTTAGGAGTCCTTCATCCGCAGATCAAAATGAGCGAATGGGGGTGTAGGTAACAAGAAGCTCTTTCAGATACTCTAACTGGGACTCTGGCCATGTAATGCTTTGAATGTCAGCAACCAAAATATTGAAATACATTTGCCATTTTACAGGCAGGCAGTGCAGAGAACGGAGAACATGTATCGTGGCAAGAACGGGTCTGGTTAGTTAACAACCTGGCCGCAGATCTCTGCACCAGCTGCAGACAAAGCAGCTCTTTTCCAGAAGACCAAGGTAGAGGGCATTGCAGTATGTGTGAGGACACCAAGGCGTGGACAAGTGTAGTAAGATCCTCTGGGGAGGATCAAGTGCTTAATCCTTGCTATATTCCGTAGGTAAAATATTGTGTAACATTGCATAATCTTCATGAAGTTACGCAAGTCTTGGCATTACCCCTATCTAGACCCTAAAATAGGGCTATTGCTGGGGTGGAGAAAAGAGGAGAGGCAAATAATGCTAGGAAATACAATGTTATTTAAATTATGCCTAAATATGGTGATATAGCCATCTAGACACAAGCAAGAGTCCTATTTCAATGCCTGGATAGGAATATTGCAGCATTTTAAAACGCATCATAACTTAGATATATCACGCCTACAATGGATAGGAATTGATCTAATTCAGATGCATTGGAGAGTAGGAGAGAGGGATAAGGATCTATCCAAAAGAGAGAAATTGGATAAATGAACTTAAAGCCCTCCAACCTATACAGTGGGTCTACAGTAAATGCAGACATTGATCTGGGTTCGGTTTTAACTCAGATTTGTCCTTTTATTTATTTTAAGCTATCTCTCCCTTCTTAATGAAATCACGCTATCTGTATAATCATTTTTGTTAGTATAGGATTCTTATGTCAATTTCATATTGTTCCACTGATTTTTGATGGCTCATTTTTGGTTCCCATTCTATTAATAAAAAAAGTGAATACATTTTAGTGTAGATATATGCATGTTTCTTGCAAAAAGCTTGACAGAAATATATGTATATATTTTTTAAACACATCATGTTTTTAATTTTTGTCTTCATAAGTAATAAGTATATGTATTATTTCTTACATTATTTCATTTGATCCCCTATTCTTATCTAGTATATTCATTTGGAGACACTTCTAGGGAGATTGGGTTGTGTTACAGGTATATGGCTACTCCACATGAGTTATCTTGACCCAGGGGCTGGATTCAGGCAGCTGGGAGATGAGGTAGCAAGGCTGTAGAATAATTGGGTAGAAGGAACTTTTGTAGTAAAACAGTAAGATGTGCTTCCCATAGACAAGGACCGCTCATACCCATGTTAACAACATTGTACTGGATTTTATAATAAACACATGAATACAGTTCTTCTATCAGTGCCCAATCATAACACTCAAATGAAGGTACTTTGACATGCTCTGAGTAAGTGTTGGACCTGGCCCCTTTGGTTTCTTCAGAACCGTCATCGTTATTGATCTGATTACTCTGGGCCCATCCTTATTACTTGGCCTGGTACCTGGTGCCTGATTTGGAACTGCCACTTCCATATAGACTGATAAGGAATATTATTGCCGATCCGCGGTTAAAGCTTATCTGCCAGTACTCAGACGCCCTCTTTTCTGAGGCCCACTATGGTGTGCTGTATTATTTTTTATTACTTTTTCAGGACTCCAGCCCATTTTTGCAGTTTGGGGGATCCTAACTTAATGGGTACTGTCCCTATCTGCAACATAATAAACAAGGGGGGCTGGTCTATACCATTACTTTATAAACATGTCTTACAGCAGAGACTGCGACTATTCTAACACAAACTAGTGGCAATCGCCAAGAAGACCCAGGTACATGCTGGGTACATGCCTTAAACTTGCCTTAAACTAGACCCAGCATTTCTGCATTGATTAATGGCCCATCAGATTAACAGCGGGGTTCCCTGGCAGTCCCATTCAAACTGAATGGGACTGCCAGGGACCCCTGCTGTGTTAATCCTATGGGTCATTATTCAATGCAGAAATGCCTTAAACTTGCCTTAAACTAGCCAGGTTACACCCAGCACATACCCAGAATGTAACCGGGCTAATTAAAGACAAGCTTTAGAATAGTCGTACTCTCCCCGAGATTCTTCTCCTCTTGGAACCTAACCTTCTAGAATAATCCCTCCTCCTTATATACCCCAGTGTAACGTCTGGATCCCTATAGCAATCCAGGGTGGGGCCCAGCATACAATATCCATGTTAGTAACCCTTTAGGAGGGGGTTACATATATAAATAGTTATTATCTTTTAAATTCTATGAATATTATTTTTTATACATATATAGCCTAATAATAAAATAAGTTATTTTATTCGATTTTATAGGGTTTATATAGAATGAATTCTCTCCCAAAGTAAATCAGAAAAAATCCCTCCTTTAAAAAAAAAAAAAAAAAGTTATTATTCTTCATATATCAAATACACAACATATTAACTGTTGTTCCATTTGTTTGTAGTGCTCAAAAATTCCAGCACTGAAACAGTTAATAATGATTCAATTGTTTTTTATGTGTGATGTCAGATGGGTGGGTATATAAGTGAGGGAAGAGACTAAGGGGCCCATTCTAGTAGCTTCTAGTAATTTATCCCTGTAAAACCACACGGTTTGATATGGTTATAAATCACAGAATAACATTTGACAACTAGCCATATTCTATATTACCAATGGCATCTGGTTTAGTTCAATCCTTGAACTGCTGCCCAGAATAGCAGAGGTTGTGGGGAGAAAGAGAGAGAAGAGGGAGAAGATGGAGAGAGAGAAAGAGGAGAGAGGGGGAGGGGAAGAGGGAAAGGGAGGGAGAGGGAGAGAGAGGAGGGAGAGAGAGAGATGGGAGATTGAGGGAATTAAGATATTATGCATGCTGTAGCTCTCCACCGTGGTATCAGACATCCTCGCTGCCTCCACTCAAGCTCCGTCCCAGCGCTAGTTTTCCTATAGATTCATATACAGGCATACCCCGCTTTAAGTACACTCACTTTAAGTACACTCGCGAGTAAGTACATATCGCTCAATAGGCAAACGGCAGCTCACGCATGCGCCTGTCAGCACGTCCTGAACAGCAATACCAGCTCCCTACCTGTACCGAAGCTGTGCGCAAGCGGGGAGACTATAGAGCCCGTTACAAATGCGTTATTTACATCAGTTATGCACGTATATATGACGATTGCAGTACAGTACATGCATCGATAAGTGGAAAAAAGGTAGTGCTTCACTTTAAGTACATTTTCACTTTACATACATGCTCCGGTCCCATTGCGTACGTTAATGCGGGGTATGCCTGTATAACCTCATTACACATATAGAGATTATTCTAATTTGTTTATTCTCAATTGTTCTTCTTAGTCCTCATATAGTCTATTGGGCAATCAGGCCAATACTATGTCTCAGTTTATGATCATCCTTGATTGACATATTTTTAGTTGTCAATCATGAAGGTCTTGATATGTGAAATTCATATAGTTTTAAGTAGTTGTTTTAGTATCGTTTAGTCTGACAAATTGTTTTAAATTGATGTAATTTGTTATTATGTATTATCTGTATTGAGTATTAATTAGAATCAGCTGGACACTGGCATAAATATGAGAACACAACGTCCTCCTCTGATGAAGTCGTGCTAACGACGAAATGTGTTAGGAAGCCCAATCTCTGTTTCATCCTGAGAACCGACACTTCACCATAGACCGGATATCCAGATGGAACTCCTATCAAGGTGGAACCAGTAAGCAGTGCTGCCGACCGCCGGAGGTGCACACATTATCGAATGTGACGAATCCTCAAGGTGCACACATTATTTCTGGTTGCGGAGGCACCGAGGACGTCTGATACCATGGCGGGGAGCTGCAGCATAGATAATATCTTAATTCTCTGGACAGCTGAGATGGAGATGAGCATTTTTGACTTATACATGCCTGTGAACTGTCGGCGTTTGTGAGTGAGATCATTGCAGATTCATTCTATTTTATTAAATTGTCCTCACTTTAATACACTAGGAGTGTACACTTTCTCTTTTCTCCGAGAGAGAGAGAGAGAGAGACAGAAACAGAGAGACAGAGAGAGACAGAGACAGAGAGACAGAGAGAGAGAGAGAGACAGAGACAAAGTGTCACCTTTTGCCTGAAATCCATTTTTACATGGACCTTTATAAGCAAATACTTTGCTGTTCACACAGCTTTTAAGCACAGCATGTGATTAGATGCAAAGCTAGTCAAACCACTCTCAGACGACTGTTTCAACATTTTGGGTCTCATCAATGTGAGGTTGGTTGTACTTGCTTTGCAATTTTCAAGCTGGGTAGGTTTACCATACACATTATTTAGGTTATGGTGGGTGAAAAAGGGGACAAAAAACCTCCACCGTTATCATATAGCAATGGATTTCAAGCAAAAGGTGACACATGCTCCCATTTGCATGTAATTTCCCAGAATCCCTTGCTGCAGTGGAGAGAGAGAGAAATAAAATGTAAAAAGTATATATATACACAACTTGAGACTCTACTAACTTAGCTCTCTCTCCCCCTCCATATTTCAGGCTCTGAAGGGAGCTAGCACACCTATCTCACCTCCTTGAGGTGGTAAGAAAAAAAAATGCGAGTTATTTGAAGAGGTTACGCCTATTGCACTTAAAAGAGCTACTAGAATTCCAGTGAATTTGCAAAAAATTTGAGTTTGCGCCGTTTTGGTCCTCCCGCCTGGATTTCCAGAAGCGGAATGAACCCGTTTCTAAAAAAGCCTTTTCCGCTGGGTTTGGACATGCGAGAAGGGCTTACAGAATACCAAAACCTGCAAATCCTAGCAAAAAAGCTTTTCTCACACGGATTTCCACATGGATTTTGCAGCTACTAAAATATGACCCTAGGACTGGAAATGGCTCCCGAGGAAGGCAGAACTTTTCCGAAACACAGTGGGAATTGATTCTACTGCCACAGAAACATAGAAGTCCTCTAACGGTCTTATTGAACGCAGGCTAGAAGTAACAATGATTTATAACTTATAAATGTTAATGTAATGTTAACGTCCCACATTAACCATAATGGATTTTATGCAATGTTAAGATAACGCTTTATTTGCATTTCACTATCCCTAACTTCTAATATGTTAACGTTATGCTAATTAATGGAGAAACGTGACTTAACGTTATGTTTTTCTCCTTTTCTGATGCACTGTTGTTTTAACTTCACGTTAAGTGACTAACAGAGCTTTTCGAAATCAGTTTATGGAGCTTTTGGCTTCACATTGCTTTTCCTGAGATGGAATTAGGGTGGGGCGAGCAGGGCAGCTGCTCTGGGCACAGCCTGAAAGGGGGCGCAGAGATACAAATATCACGTGCAAACAACAGGGACATCTGACTTGGGGACCGTCAATACCCAATACCTGGGAAGTCTGCCAGAAATCAGGCCCGACTTCCAGTATCGGCCACGTGAAATCCCACTCCTCTCCACAGGTAAGGCTCGGGGGTGGGGGGCAGAAGGCAGAGGGGGTGAAGTGAGAGAGGGAGACAGTGTAAGAGGGGGTAAGTAGGAGAGAGAAAATGGAGGAGAGTGAGAAAGGAGGGTTGTAAGAGAGGGTGGAAATGGGAAATTGGAAGAGAGAAAAGGGCAGAAAAGGGAGAGAAGAGGGCAAGAGAGATAGGGTGAGGGAGAATTATAGGGTGAAGGTGAGAGGTAGAGAAAGAAAGAAGGGATAGATAGAGGGGGTGAGAGATAAAGAAGGGTGAGAAAGAGAGAATGGGGAGAGCGAAAGGGTAAGAAAGGTAGAGTGCGGGAGAGGGGGGAAAGGGAGAGGGGGAAAGAGAGAGGGGTAGAGGGTGAGAGAGAGGGTGTAGAGGGTGAGAGTGAATGGGGAGTATGTGAGAGAGAGAAGGGGGAGTGTTTGAGAGAGAGAGGGTTATTTATTCAGTTTGATTTCATTTTAACCAAGAACAGAGTCACTTGTATCCAGTAACACAAGTCCCACTAAAGTACAAAAGATTCACAAATACACTAAAAAATGACATGATTGTTTTGCCTTAGTCCTATTAATAGGTGGAGGCAGTTGGCGTAACTTCCCCAAGCACAAAAATGCCTAGCTCTGCCTCTTCCTGACATTGAGTCTCAGTACATTTTTAGTGACTAAACTCTACCACTGAAATAGTATTATGGGAAGATGTACTTTGGGTGCGTAGAGGTGCAGTTCAATTACATTCTATGGAAGAAAAACAGATAGTTATTTCTTTGATCTTTTTCAAAAGTTAGGCAATCATAGACAAACAAGTACATAATTACCAAAAAGTTTACGCATATAAATAAAAGAAAAAAAATTGTTTATCCCTCCAGATGTCAAGATCTACAAATGGGAATACGCTCTCTAATAATGTTTATCCCTTTTGCATTAGAAATACAAAGACGTTTTACTGTCTAGATGAAAGAACAGAAGCTAATTTATTAAACCACATGAATGTGAACATCACATTTCACCATATTCATTAAACAGTTTTTCTAAATCTAAACCATGCCAAAGCAGCATTTTAGAAATTGATTTGTTATTCAATATACGGTGACATTATATTCTACATGAAATTGCTTGCACAGAGGGGCATATTTATCACGCTTTGATTTGATCTGGCATTACCTGCCATTCAAGTCAAAGGCAGTTAATACCTGAAGCGGATCTCAACTCTCCCAGGCATGGGCAACTGTGCGAGAGGGAGAGATTCCAAGACTCTCTGATTCCTTATCAAACTTTTAACCATTACCCTAAAGCCCAATAATGACAGACAACGACTTTGGATGTAAACGGCCAACGCTTTATTAACATTTAACAATAACATAAAGCTTGCCAGCTAATAACATTTAAACCATATTAACCATATATATGCCAGCCACTGACACTAATGCCAAGTGGGAACGTTCACCAAAATTCCCAAAAGTTAGAGCAACCACAACCGCAAAGTTAAGGTGTTGTTATTCCCCATCCCAGGCCCTAAATTGGGCCAAACCACGTGTTCATCAACTTAAACTGTGCTGCAGCTGGCAAGGAAACCCGGAGTTGTGACAATATACTTACATCAATAAATAATACAAATATATTCATTTTTAAATATATAAACATTTATATACATATAACATAGAGAATATTTCCTCTTTTTCATTTGTTTGTATTTATTATAATGTAACCAGAGGAGGGAGGGACTTGATGCCTTACAGTTCTCTCTAAAATGGATGCCTCATGTTACATCACAGAGCCCAACTGTGAAGCTAGCTCCGCCCACAAAAACTTGAACTTGATCAATAAACACCTCCCCACTAAACACAATATTGAACACCAAATCCCAATCCCTAACCCTTAATTGCCATATAAAGTCCCCTCATTCATGGGCCTCATTCTAAATGGGTCCATGAGTCTTTTATTTATAGTAACATTCCTATTTTCATAAATACTACAAAATACTCTATCTATTCAACTTGGGAAGGGGTAAATACTTTCAATGAAGTGGTGTCTCCAGTCCTATATCTATTTATCCCCTCAAATATCCCTCCAAAATAAAACATGTCTGTGCTGCAAAAAGAGCACACCTGAGATATGCTGATGGCGATGAAAAATATATTGAAATGAGTCCTATCCCACACTTCTTAAAATTAGTTTCATTCTAACTATACAGAATTGATAAGCCTAAGGCATCCACCTAATGACTGGAATTGTGTAATGATGTCAGACCAAACAGGACTGTAACCCACAACCACTGATTTTCTAGGCAGCAGTTCTAGTAGAGTGAGCAAAACCACAGTGGGTAGCAGTACACATACTAGCACACCTCGAAGGGATATCTAGTTTGTTGATTTTAACATTGAAATTACTTCAAGCACAAGGTAATATTAAGTACTGAGGGCTATGAGTTACTGAGCCAGGTGACATTAAATAAAACACAGATTTTCTGACACGCACAAGTAAAAACAAGGTGAAGCACAGCATATAAAACAGTTTCAGAAGTAATATAATAAAGTGACCTGGTGACAGTGGGCCGTATTGACTAAGCAGTGTTCTACCATAAGACACCTTAGGTGCCGGAATACATTACATCCTATTAAAAAATGGACTATAAGGCATTTTCCCGCACCAGAAGGTGTCTCATGGCAGAAGACTGCTTGTTAGATATGCTTCTCTATCCCAGAAGAGGGTAACGTGCTTTGTACAGGTATGAGCACTCAATGAGAAGTGGAGCTCAAAACTAAATATACTATGATTGTGGGACTAGCTATCAGCTCACACTTCTAGAACTGTTGTCCTGAATAACAGAGGGTGTGCGGGTTTAACTTCAGATCCTGTTGGGTCTGATGTCATACCCCATTCCTAAGGCTGCAGCTACGCTGCCGCTGAGTGTGCTCATGCTTGAGAGCGATGACGTCACCAAATGTCCAAGCATGAGCACTCGGCTGTCCTCCTGAATTTTGCAAGAGCCATCTGGGGGGAGTGGCCAGGGGCGTATCACTGGCTGGATCGGGACTTTGTCTGTGTGTGTGTGAATGTGGCTGTGTGCTGTGTACATTGACTGGTGCTGATTGGTTCAGTATCAATTTTCCCCGTCTCCCCAAGCACCAAGCTTTGCTAAGCGTACGTGCATGTGCACGAGCGCGCACCACATAAGCGTGGCCATTCTTATTGGGTCTCATTGAAGTGATCGCACCAAGCGCGCTCAGCGGCAGCGTGGCCGCAGCCTTAGAGTGGTCAACCCAATAATACTTTTTGCACTGTGGGAATCAAGTGGAATTATGTTCTGCTGTTTGTAGAGTTTAATTTATTTTAAAATAAAATTTTTTAATTCAGTATATTTCTGGCACTGTTACACCATAGCCACCTCTGTGTAGCGCCAAAATGAGTGCATAAACCTATAGAATATACTTTCCCCTTTCTTCATGTAAAAACAGACCACTCCCCCTTCCTAGTTGAAAGTTTAATGTTGCTTGTGGAGCACACCTAAAATACTCGTGAGATATGCTAACAGCTGTATTAGCAGTGATCAGTTTAAACGTAGGATGTGACAGTGATACTACCCATCTGTGGGTTTATCTAACACTGCTAGAGCTGCTGTCTTGAAAAGCAGTGGTTATGGTTTCTAGTCTTCTTGAGTTTGACTCTAGTGTACTCAGTGGCATAACTAAATTTTTGGGGGTTCCCCGCACACATTTTGAAAGGGAGCCCTAAACAAAAAACATACACAAAGTAAATTTAGTTTCCCCCAGGCTTCCCTAATCCGAACTAGTGAACCCCGTTCAAACACAGGAAAATGCCTGTCACTGTTGCCGACTCGCGCGTTTCATGTACAGTATGTGAACACTTTCTCAAGGCTGTATCAGTGTGTCCATGTTATTGCTGGTCTCCAGGGAGTTACTTCTCCTCTGCTCTCTACTCTTGACATAGCTACAGGCAGAGAGATATGTTCATACTATGTATCTTTCACGGATACACAATACATCCGAAGTTGTGGCTACTTGCAGGCACACCCTGTGCATGACTGTGGGGAGTCTCTGCTGAGTTCAGAATGATTCTACATTAATCCTATTGTTAACTTTAACTATTTGTATACTGATATCTATAGTATCTGGGTTATATATATTGGGTACTGATCCTTCATTATTTGTCCTGTTATTCTGATTACTGCTTCAGGTGTATCTATATGTTACCTCTTAGGTGGATTCACTTTCAATCTCTAGTGTTGGTAAATTGATTTATATTCTATCCACCACTAGGTTCAAGGTTACTGATCCCTTTACACAGATTGTTATCACCCTATTATCATCTAGCCATCTTGGATGGCCAAGTTACAGACGGCAGTCCCGTTACCCACTTATATTTACCTATACTAGTATATTATGCATTTTGTAGCTTAATTTGTGTTATATCTATGTATTGCCAGCTGTAGAACTTTGCACATATTGGGTCACTCCTATATATCCACATACTCTACAGCAGTGTTTCCCAACTCCAGTCCTCAGGGAACCCCAACAGGTCAGGTCTTAAGGATATCCCTGCTCCAGCACATGTCAAAATGACAGAGTCGCTGGACAACACGCCTTAACCTTAATACTGTACTTATTAGCTACTTGATAAAGAGGATTGATCCCGCCACATTAACTATTTGCTCAACCTTGCAAACTAGTTTACTAGGATAGTGTAATCTATCTACTGGAGAGAGACTCCTCACATTACCAGAGGATGTTTAACTCCTTTATTATCTATCCCACAAGGAGTTACTTTCACCCTAATTAGAGTTTGTGGGGTAGGTTATGTAGGTTGTATATTTCCTACATTACCCACATTATGTTTTTACATATCTTAGCACCTACTTAGTTCACACTCTGGATACAGGGCTGCCACCTTCGACTGACGGTCAACCTGGAGATTATTTTTAAAATGACACTGTGTTGCCATGACAACGGGATGCTATGTAACATCACGCGGCGTCAAGTTGCCATGACAACGTGGCACCGCATGACGTCGTGATATCATGTGGCGTCTCATTGTCATGGCAACGTGCATCACGTGATGCTGTTACGTCACGTGACGTTTCCGTTGGCATGTCAACACGCCTTTGACGCTGCGCAGCAATATTGACAGTAGTTGCACGGGGAGATGGCGGGAGACTGCTATTGCTGGCACTATTGCTGCGTTTATGGTATATGGAATTATATATTACCTTACATCATTTCTATTATTTATAACTAACGCTGATGACAATTGTTGCAAACAGAATCGTCGCTGATCAATATTAATTTATTACAATGGTTTATCTCAGTTTACTTTACTTGCATTTAATTTAAAAAAGACAATGTTACCTCATTGCTATCAAAAGGGAGGAACTGAAGCAGCTTTACTGAAAAGAGAGAGAGGGGGGGAGAAGAGAGAGAGAGGGTGGAGAAAAGAGAGAGAGGGGGGGAGAGAGAGAGAGAGGGGAGACGAGAGAGAAGGGGGAGAAGAGAGAGAGGGGGGGAGAAGAGAGAGAGGGGTGGGAGAAGAGACAGACAGGGGGAGAGAGGGGGAGAAAAGAGAGAGGGGGAGAAGAGAGAGAGAAGAGGGAGAAGAGAGAGTGGGGGGAGAAGAGAGAGAGGGGGAGAAGAGAGAGAGGGGGAGAAGAGAGAGAGATGGGAGGGAAGAGAGGTTGGGGGGGAGAAGAGAGAGAGAGAGGTGGGAGAAGAGAGAGAGAGGGGGGGAGAAAAGAGAGAGGGGGAGAGAGAGAGAGGGGGGAGAAGAGAGAGAGGTGGGGAGAAGAGAGAGAGGGGGGAGAAGAGAGAGGGAGGGGGGAGAAGGGGAGAGAGAGAGGGGGGAGAAGAGGAGAGAGAGAGGGGGGAGAAGAGAGAGAGAGGGGGTAGAAGAGAGAGAGGGGGGGAGAGGAAGAGAGAGGGGAGAAGGGAGAGGAAGAGAGAGAGGGGAGACGAGAGAGGGAGAAGGGAGAGAGGGGGAGAAGGGAGAGAGAGGGGGGAGAAGAGATAGAGGAGGTAAGATACATGGGGGTGGTGTGTGTTCCCTAGCAGGGTTTCTGGGAATCTTATTGTGTTGCTTATATGTGTCAATCGATCTTGTCTAATAAAAACTACAACTCCCATGATCCCCTACGTGTGAGCATGCGCAGTAGAGCATAGGGCGGTGACCCGGATGTAGTAGGCAGCGAAGGGAGAAAATGAGTTCTGCACACAGATAGTCATGTGAGAAATGCAAAGGATATGTGAGTGATGTATGATGTAGCAATGAGAAGTCACTTACTATGCTGCCCTGTCTGTAAAACCCGCCCACCGGAGATTTCAGGGACAAACCCGTAGCCCAGAGAAGGGGATGCCAAACCCGGTCTCCGGGTGAAACCCTAAGAGGTGGCAATCCCATCTGGATATAGTCCTCGATCGTCGTCACTACTCCATTATCTTAAATCAATTTATTAAAAGTGTTTTTATTTCTTATCATCAATTCATTACTTAAGGTTACTGAGTTCATATAACTGGATTTTCTTTCTCTAGTTGTAATCTCTACATATACCTAGCCCCACCTTCCCCTTTTCCCTTTAGGGTGAGTGAGGGTTACCTTTCCTATATATTCTAGCCATAACATACATTTCTTTTTCCATTCCTTAATCCCTAATAATAATTAGTAATGATTGGTCATTAGTTACTAACAAGCTGTAATGAAGACTTTATGTTCACATACTATATACAGTATTAGTCTTAATGCATAGCTTGGCTATTTAGAAAGCCATTATTATCTGTTTGCCATTCTCCATTTGATCTCTACTTTTAAGTTCAACACAACTGTTCATAGTTTAACGGCTATAAATTACATCTATATAAAAAGCATCTAATGCACAGCACTTACACTCACTCTCCATACGTTCTCATCATCAGATATTATTTCTTCTCTATTTGCATTTTCTATTAGTCAGAGATAACAGACAGCTTCAATATAGATAAGGGATGTATTCACAAATTCCTTATCAGTAACTATTCAAACAATACGTACAAAATTAGTAGCATGCATTGCTGTTCTGTGCTTGTAAAACATTTGGGGTTATTCATCAAATAGGGTTAAAGTGTGTTAACCCTCTCATTTTCATATCGACTAACCTTAAAACTTGCCCCACAAATCAAGCATCCTAATAGCCTGCACGCATGTCTATTCTCCCGCACTCAGTCACTCCTACCAACCATTGTGACCAAGCACTGCCATCTACAGCACTTACTCCCTCACCTGCTGTCTCTGTAAATTCCCCATCAAACCTCTTAGATTGTAAGCTCTTCGGGGCGGGGATTTCCTTTCCTATTGTCTGATTTTGCTGCACTTATTGCATTATTATAATTCCATGTACTGTATTCTTTGTGAAGCGCTGAGTACACTTTTTGCGCTATATAAATAAAGACATGCAATACAAATTATTATTTCCATTTTTGCAAGGAGATATAAAATAAAATCTACAAATAAACTAACAATAAAATTCCAGTGTAGGCAATAATACGTATCTTAAATGTTGATAGGCTGGATTTTGGAAATCTAAACAAAATATTTTGCCAAAACATTATTACGAACTTTGTTAATGTATATTTAATAGTCTAGTGACAGAAGCTGCTCTGAGTTTCACCTAAGGCAGTGTTTTTATTTCTCATAAGTCTTCAACCCTCAGTCACTGTCCTGGAACAGGATTGTATATCATCTGTGTATTTTTTCTGCTTTCAGGCTGCCAGCTCTCCCTAGTGAAAGTTGCACGTTTCCCTGTTCTGAAGCAGCCAGTACTGCTGTGCAGTTGCAACATCGTTGCTACAATATAGCATTTCCACAAACCACCAGTCAGTTGCCTTGGCAACCTCTCACTGCTCATAGCTTGAGTTGGTTTAGCCCTCTCCCCCTGCCTTTCCATGTTTATTAGTATGCCCCTTTGGCTTGTTCCTGTCTGGAAAGGAAAGTGTGTTTTCTCTTATCATCAGCAGACACGTGAGTAGATGCATCTTCCACTGTTCCCTTAGAAAAGGATTCCTTTTTACCTTCCCCACACAAGAGCCACTTCCTACCACAAAAACTACATGCAAGTGCTTTTATATTTCTGTTAACCGCACCCAATAAAGTTAAAGACAATAGAAGGACTTTGTGTGCTTTAAAAGGGGAGACATTTATGCTACAGTACATGAACCTACTCACACTTCAGTGGGCTTAGGTCCAGAATAGTCATTGTCATCCAGGGATGGCAGATGTCAGCATGCTAATGAGCTCAAATCTTTTATACTAATTTAAATGTTTTGCTAGTCATTCAGCAACACTGAAACAGATGGCAATAAACATATAACTGTGCATAAATTCATTCAGTTTTATAGAACTAATTAATAATTTAAACACCCACAACAAGAAAACAAATCACAGTCATCGTAGATACAGATGCATCCAATTAAGAAATACAGGGGCCTATTCACAAAGCAGGGATAAAATCAGTGCATTGCCGTATGACTTTGCATTGATTTATCGCGCACTAAAACATGTGGGTAAAAATGATATTCACTAAGAATGAACGGCATTTTTTTAAAAGTTCGTTTTTAAAAAGGCACTATTGTACGACCAGTTTTTTTTATTCGTGCTATCGCGCTCTAAATCCTATAGCGCGGCAACTGATAGAAAAAATTCAGCCTGGAAGAGCTGCATGGAGACACTGCGTCTCCATGCATGGCTCTTACAGGCGATCGTACAGTTCAAATATTAATTTTAATAATAGTATACTGTACGTGAGCAGGGGGTCTCCAGAGCTGAACCGCATTGATTTCAGCCTCCGGGACCCCCTACTTCCAGAGATACAGGCAGATATGGGGTGCTGGTATCCCCTGTGCGTTTAAATCTCCCGCGTCACATGACCGGGGATTTAAATCCTGCAGGGGGATACCGGCAACCCATACCGGGGCCTGTATTTCGGGAGGTAGGGAGTCTCTGAAGCTGAAATCAATGCGGTTCACCTCAGAAGACCCCCTGCTCCCGCACACTAGTATAAAACCCAAATAAAAATGTAAAAAAATGTTTTTACTGTAGCAGCCAGCCGCTAATGTAATGAAGCTGCTTCACCCTCCGATTTCCAGGGTCTCCGGAAGCTCTCGACCAAAGACGCAATGATTCTCAGATTCAGGTAAGTTCCTTCTTCTTTTCTTCAATCTATTTCTAATCGAGTTGGGGGGGAATGTGTTCCTGTCGGCTTCTTGAGGTCAAATGAGACAGAACAGGCCTTATATAAGGCCTGTGACATCACATTTTACTGTCAAATGACACATCTCCAATCCTATTGGATAGTGTACCATGAGCCAGAACTTTTTTTTTAAAGGATGTGACGTCATGTCAAAGGATGTGACGTGATCGAAAGGGAGTGATGTCACATCCTTTCCAAAAATGTCACATGGTTTACTACAAAAAATCAGATTGGGGATATACCATGTAATGCCTCACATGGTATATCTCACAATCTGATTGGTTGGAGTAAACCATGTGATGGCAGCCATCTTGGTATCGATGACGTCATCTTAAAGGGAGGGAAGCACAGGCTTCCTGATTGGCTGTTTCCATTCCTTTTCATGACATCACATCCTTTAAAAAAAGAGGTTCTGTCACATGGTACACTATCCCATAGGATTGGAGTTGTGTCATTTGACAGTGAAATGTGACATCATAGGCCTTACATAAGACTGTTCTGTCTCATTTGACCTCAAGAAGCCGACAGGAACACATTTTCCCCCAACTTGATTACAAATAGAAGATTGAAGAAAATAAGAATCTGATGATCATTGAGTCTTTGGTCGAGAGCTTCCTGAGACCCGGGGAATCGGAGAGTGAAGATATCTAAAGGTAAGAAAAAGATTAAATATATGGAATTTTTATTTTTCAGGTTTTTTATTGTATTTTTCTATTTTTATATATTTGATTGCCCATTGATTGCCAATGTATTTATCCTTCAGGGCTATAGATAGATAAATACAATTACATTTTTTGGCAAATGCTAGCTTTTATTTATTTTGTATGTATTTTTGTTGATTGCTTTGATCAATCTTGTATTTCTTTGTTGATTGCTTTCATAATTCTTGTTTATTTTTTGTGTTTTGATTTTTAATTCGGGGAATTTTTTGTTTACTTTTTTTGTTGTTTATTTTTGGTGTGTTTCTTTCCTGCTTGTTTATTTTTTAGCTTGACCATTGACTGTCATATTGGTAAATCATGCCCATATTATATTTATATGTGTGTAAACAAATATATATATATAGTATAATTGTTGGGGGTTGGAGGTCATACAATAACCCATATTAGCTATTATAAAAGATTGGATACCATGCAGTTAAAAGTTTACAAAATGATTGAAAAATATTTATTTTTGTCCCATTTTGTTTAAATAAGGTGTTGATCAGCTACATTTGACCTATTAAAGCATGGTGCTGTCTTTACTTTACTTTGGTCAGAGTGGGGTCTGCCCCTTCAGGGCTAGAAATCTCCCTCTTTATATGGGGGTTATACATGTAGCCAGGTACCCCTGGGCTACTAATCTTTCCTACCTAATACATAAGTCCTGCTACCAGTTCAGGCAGTATTAGGCTGGGGCCATGGTACTGTAGACCATGCGGATGCACGAACAGATTGTTTGCGTCGATGCGGCGTGCCGGCGGATGCGGGAGGGGACGCGTTACGTAAGAAATCAGTTGAAACTGATTTCTTGGCGCGACAGGCCTGTCATGTGAGCGGTTCGCCCAATCAGGGCAAACAAGCTCAGTGATGCAATAGGCACGCCCCCAGAGCACGTCCCCACAGCCCATCGACTATACCCAGGGAAATCACCCGCTTTCCCACAGCCTCTCCACGCCTCCACGTGGGCGAAGGCACCATGGTCCGGGCCTAAGGGTTAATCTCTGACCTACTGCAGCAAACAACTCCCTAGTAGTTACAGGGGTGGTGGGGCGAGGTACTGCCCATAATAGGGGTGTCAACCTTGGACTCTCCCCTAGTAACAAAAAAGCTGTGTGTGCTGAGCACGCGCATAGTAAGTGAAACTTCTTTGACTTTTGTCACAGAAATTGTATTTGTGTTGGTGATGTTTTAATTAAAAATCAAAATACAATTTCAGTTACAAAACGCAAATAAATTTGACTTAGAATGCGCGTGCTCGGCACACATCCCATGTATTAGCTATTTGCACTAAGTGTGAATTCCTTGTGTGTATGTGTGTCAGTGTGTGTGTGTATGTCAGTCAGTCAGTCAGTCAGTGTGTGTGTGTGTGTGTATGTCAGTCAGTCAGTCAGTGTGTGTGTCAGTCAGTATGTGTGTGTGTGTGTGTGTGTGTGTGTGTGTGTGTGTGTGTGTGTGTGTGTGTGTGTGTGTGTGTGTGTGTGTGTGTGTGTGTGTGTGTGTGTGTCAGTCAGTGTGTGTGTATGTGTGTCAGTCAGTGTGTATGTGTATTTGTGTCAGTGTGTATGTGTAAGTCAGTGTGTGTGTCAGTCAGTGTGTGTGTCAGTCAGTGTGTGGGGGGGTGTGGGTGGGTCAGAGTGTGCGGCGGTGGGTCAGAGTGTGCGGGGGGGTGTGGGTGAGTCAGTCAGTGTGCGGGGAGGGGTGGGTGAGTCAGTCAGTGTGCGGGGAGGGGTGGGTCAGTCAGTCAGTGTGTGGGGAGGTGTGGGTGAGTCAGTCAGTGTGCGGGGAGGGGTGGGTCAGTCAGTCAGTGTGCGGGGAGGTGTGGGTGGGTCAGTCAGTCAGTGTGCGGGGAGGTGTGGGTGGGTCAGTCAGTCAGTGTGCGGGGAGGTGTGGGTGGGTGAGTCAGTCAGTGTGCGGGGAGGTGTGGGTGGGTCAGTCAGTCAGTGTGCGGGGAGGTGTGGGTGGGTCAGTCAGTCAGTGTGCGGGGAGGTGTGGGTGGGTCAGTCAGTCAGTGTGCGGGGAGGTGTGAGTGGGTGGGTCAGTCAGTCAGTGTGCGGGGGTCAGTCAGACAGTGTGCGGGGAGGTGTGGGTGGGTCAGTCAGTCAGTGGGGGGGTGTGGGTCAGTCAGTGGGGGGGGGGTGGGTGGGTCAGTCAGTGTGTGGGGGGGGGGTGTGGGTGGGTCAGTCAGTGTGTGGGGGGGGTGGGTCAGTCAGTGTGTGGGGGGGGGTCAGTCAGTGTGTGTGGGGGGGGTGGGTCAGTCAGTGTGTGGGGGGTGTGGGTCAGTCAGTGTGTGGGGGGGGGTGGGTGGGTCATCACGAATGAGGTGCCACTAAGGAAGTTTCACTTCAAAAAGGGGCTGCAGTTCCAAGGTTCTCTCTCTCACTCCTCAGTGAGAGAGTTGTGTTCTATCCTTTCCCCTCTGGGGGAGAGGAGTGCTATTCTATCTTGAACTAGGGACCTGGTGTCAGGCCTTCACTCCCACAGGGTAGTGGAAGCTGCTACCCCATGCTCCACCAGGGAGTGTGGGAGATAAGGAGAGACTCTTGGGGTCTCAAGGTCCAGGAGTTGGCTCCAGGGACACAGAGAAGAAAGTATGCTGTATGATGTCAGTGTGCTATGCTGTTGTATGCTGTACAGAATAAAGACCACTGTTATGTTTTACTCCTGCCTGAGGTTGCAGTCTTTCAGGGGGAGGGAAAGAAGTTTTTCCAGCAGGGACTGCACCTATCTCTGATAGGCCCTGTTGGAATGGAGGCGCTGCACCAAGATGAGAGCTACAGATTCAAAAGCCAGTCCTGTCTATCCCCACTAACACCGGCAGACACTCAGTATCCTGTAAGTCTAACAGGTGAGCAGCACTAGACTGGTAACCAGAACCGGATCTCCCTTAGGGTGGGGGGAAAAGGGTTACATACGGTATGTGTTGTTTGCTATTATATTTTGTAAACACATGCCACAATTTCTGAAAACCTATTTATATTTATTTAATGATGGGGGACACAGACACAATTTTGTTCCTACAAATATACCATTGGCTGACAGAGGACACAGTCCTTGTCAGCCCAGTGAAATACCATATACCGGTAGGTTTGACTAAAATTGATCCCCAGTTTAATGTTGCATTTACCTTTGTATTTTCATTTTATTACCACCCTTCTTTTTCTCATTAGGCCCCTCAAGCACATTTTTAGTTCTATATTTTACCTAGAGATGTGCAACATTTTCCACTGAAGTTCTGGAACCTGGCGAAATTCACAAAAAAAAAATTGCAAACATTTCCTGAAAAACAGCAACGTTCACCAAGCATAAAAAGTCAATGTGCAGGTCACATAACCCTAAATTAGGTTAAATGACACTATATTCAGGTCACGACACCTTTTATATCAGGGGATGGAAATTACTTTGACTGGAGGGCAACTTGACAAGCTTTGGTAAGCTTTGAGGACCACACATATAATGTAGAATCTACATTAAGTCGATGGCCCATGAAGCTTAACAAAACTCCCTCTCCTCACTAGCTTCTCCCCTACATATGCTTATTCTCATCTGCATTTCCCCGATCCTCTCTTGCTTATCCCTACGCACTCTCTACCTCCCTTTCTACCTTACTCTCCCCCACTCTACTTTCTCTTTCCCGCTTCTCTTTTAATTATGCCCCATCTCCTTCCCCTCTCCCACTCTTCTTACTCCCTTCCTATCTCACTCCCTTCTCTCTCACTCCTTTCTCTCTCGTTCTCACTCGGCCCCTACCTGCGGCATGAACAGTGGAGGCAGCAGAATTGGAGGCAGCGCAGGGCAGAATGGGACATTTAGTCTCAGCCATCTCGCAGTGACAAAGTCACCGCTGGCGTTCGGTCAAGTTTGGACCTTCTGCCCCAGCCGCTCCACCGCTTGACGCTCAGCTCCTGAACGCTTCACCAAGGTAAGTTAATTTAAGGATAACTGAGTGGTTTGGTTAGGTGTTTAAGGATAAGGGTTTTAGGGTAAAGGGTTAAGCTTTCTAGGGTATGGGATTAGAGTAAAGGGTTATGATAAGGGGTTTTAGATTAGGTGTTTTTAAGGTAAAACGTAAGGGTTGGGACTCATCTTGCAGTAGAAGCGGCCAGAGGTGACAGGTCCTGGGAGCGAGATATGTAGCAGCTAAATGCCTGTGGAGGTTTGGTCGCGGCACAATGAGTGCAACCAAATGTTCTAGACCGTTCCTGGGAGCCCACACAGGCGGTGTTTACGGAAGTTGTGCCATGGATCTGTTCCCACCGCACTGCTGCCTCCAATGCTCGCACCACAGGTAGGGGCCGTGGCTAGGGAGCGGGTCCCTATCTGTTTTGGCCTGCAGGCCATACTTTGCCAAATCCTGCTTTATATACTTTGATTTTTATGAAGATTTGGTGCAATTCTAACAAAATTTGCTAAATTGCTGAACCTTTGGATATTTCGAACATTTGAGAAAATGTGTGGGGAAAAAGCTAAATTTAAGAGAAATCTTTGAACATTTTCATGAAGCAAGACTTTGTTCATTTTTTTAAATGGACAATCTACGTAATCCACCTGCACGTACTGTAACAACAGTATACCTCTGAATGTCTACTTCCAACAACAACAAAATGTGTGTTGGTGCATCATTGTTTAATTACTATAATTATAAAATAATGGTGCATCAAAATTTGTCTAATGCCACTTTAGATTCCACTGAAGCACTCTCTTCTTTTTTCCTAAACTTTTGTCAAGTAGGACTACACCCACCATCAAGCTATACCTGTCATCAAAGTAGGAAAGGTTTTTCAGCGGTGCTGCCAGTAGATGTATCTCTTCTGGAACCATCAATATTTTTTAATAGGATTTTCTTTTCTCTAAATGTGCTTGTCTGTACAAAATGATTAGAATGTATATAACTTGCTGGCTATGGAATATCTACAAATAAAAGTCAACAATATGCTTGTCTCATGCATCTGTCTTGCTGATATTGTCACCTTTTAATTTCCTGAATTCTCTGCAAATATTCACTTGAGACTCAAATAATTATTACCAATGGCACAGCTACACAACACCAAGATGGAGACAATTCTCCCCTTTTCAATTTCCTTTCCTCATCTCACTTTTGTATTTTTAACCAGATGAAATCTTTCTCTACACCAGTCAGATGAACAAAAGGATTGATATTAAAAGTGGTTGAAAGGTATTTCATTAAAGTCTTATTTCAAATGCTCAATAAATAATCTGGAATCTTGTTCTAAAAATATATCTGTTGGAAGCCACCCCCTCTGTGCGTGACTAAGTAATAGATGCACACAGAGCTCTACCAGCAAAGATATAGCTAACATTCCTCTTTTATCATTCACTGTGGGATTTAATGTACAGTATCACTCAGTAATGTGTTAGTAATAGTTACAAAAATATTAAACGCTGTGGTTATTCCGATCTATTTACAAAATGCAAGATGACAGCTCTTCATATATGCTATTTTAATGTAGAAAGCTTTACAACCTCACAGATCTCTTCTGTGTGTTAACTAATGTATTCACACAAAGATATTTTTGGTGTTTCAATAGATCTGTACACTAAAATTTCACTTTTGAAAAGTGCTCATGTGAAAAGGTATCAATACGTATGCCAATCTAATATCTTCAAGATATAGTTACTATATTTGTGAACTACAAAATGCATTCCAAAAATATGTGTAGCTATGCTAACCCTAACATTTTACTTTTGCTTGTATTTAAATTATAATTAGCATTATATGCTCAAATTGTCATGCATTATAAAGCATTACAATATTGCAACATAAATAAAACATAATTTAAATGCTGGGATTATTGAAGGCTTTCAAGGTTAAATATGTAGTTCAAGGTTCTATTAACCATATTGGTTCTGGAGAAAAGGAGATTAAGTGTAGGATGTGATAACCTTTAACAGACCTACAGCATTTTTCACAGATTAAATTAAAGTGTACAGAGCTCATGAACATGACATATACAGGTGCGCCGAAGAGTATTCTAAAATTTGCCTTAAACTTGCCTTGGAAAATCTGGGGCTATCACCAACAAGATCCAGGTACATGCTGGGTACATGCTGGGTACATGCTGGGTATATGCTGCAAACATTTCAGTGACATTTCTGCAGAGACTAATGGCCCATCGGATTAACACAGCAGGGGTCCCTGGCAGTCCCATTCAATTAATCCGCTGTTAATCTGATGGGCCATTAGTCTGTCTGCAGAAATGTCACTGAAATGTTGCAGCATGTACCCAGCATGTACCCAGCATGTTCCCAGCATGTACCTGGGTCTTGTTGGTGATTGCCCCAGATTTGTTTTAGAATGCTCGTCGGCACTACAGTATCTATCTATCTATCTATCTATCTATCTATCTATCTATCTATCTATCTATCTATCTATCTATCTATCTATCTATCTACCTATCTATCTATCTATCTATCTATCTATCTATCTATCTATCTATCCTTTCATAAAGGAAGAATCCATGCACAATTTTCAAAACAGGAAAGTTCTCCCAATCTATTCCTAAATAAATTCAGAGAGATTATGCAATGTCTTAGTTGGCAGGAAGTGGTCTGCTTTTAAAGTAAGCCAGAGGGAGGGAGTTACTACAGGTGCACTCATATGCACTCATTTTGGTGCTACATGACGGATAAGCACAAAAATGGCTATGATATAACAGAACAGGGACAACAATATTCACTGTTCCATCTGCCAGATGCCAGACAGATATTTAATTTAAATACTTTAAATACTTTATTTTACAATAAATAAAACTCTACAAACTCTACAAACTGCAGGAAGGGATTCCACTTGCTTCCCAGCACACAAAGTATTATTGGGTTGACAAGTCTGAGGTACCTTAGGAATGGGGTATGGTGTCAGACCCAACAGGATCAGAAGTTGAACCCACAATAACTTTATTATTCAGAAAAACAGCTTTAGTAGTGTGAGCACACTGTCTACTAAGAGCATACATCGAAGGGATATCTATGTTGTTAATTGTATTTTTAACATTGAAAGCACTTCAAGCACAAAGAAATAATATGTACTGAGGGCTATGAGTTACTGTAGCCAGGTGACATTAATTAAAAGTTGAAACGTATACTGTATGGGCAACCTCATTCTACTGGGTTAGAAGAAAATATGTGCCACCTCTGCTGCTCTAGGGATTACATAGTTATAACTGCGGTTTGACAAGTAAGAAATATAATTATTTGTAGACGAATATTCTTGGTATTATCTGGATGTTATACATCTTCATCTTATTAGACCAGATTTGGGCAATCCCTTTTATATAGATTGTATATGAGGCATTAGGGGCCTCATGCAGAGAGCAGCGCTAACAGGGAAAGCGGCATGTTTTGCCGAATTCTGCCTTTAGAAAGGCAGATAATGGCGAGTTTTAAAAAAAGCGCCATTTTTTTTTTCCTGAAACTCGCCGCGCGGCTGGAGAGAACCTAATCTCTCCAGCGTTTAAAACGGCCGTATTCAGAGAGCCGCGAACGCCATCTAGTGGCTGTTTGCGCCAAAAAAATGGCGAGATTTTCTACATTTTGCTTCTCCACCAAGAAGCTGGTGCTCGGCGACCGGTGGGGGAGAAAAAAAAAAAACTCGATTTTTTTCCCACTAGTTTCAACAGCGCTCATATCGCTGGTTGAAACTCTCCATATGCAGAAAGGATTCTAAATGCAGTTTTATGCCCTTTCTGCATATGGAGAAAAAAACTCTCCATTTAAGCTACATTTTATTCCCCTCTCCAATTTTAAATAGCGCTGCTCTCTGCATGAGGCCCTACATCCCTTATACTGTATGTACCTATCTATTTAAGTGGATATGGTCTCTTTCAGGGTGATTGTACCTAGAAGTCAACATGTGATTAAATACAATTTTATTTTTCAATCTGCTTTTTCAAACAAGCTATTCACTTGATTCTGTCTCTTAATAAATGTATAACCTTTTAACTAACTTAGGTTAATACATCATTGTATTATGTTAATGTTTCCTCTATTTTGTACCTCTTTGGAGGTCCTTTCTCATTGTTTTTAATTACATCGTTACATAGTAGATGAGGCTGAAAAAAATACATAAGTCCATCAAAGTTCAACCTATGCTAAATTTAGACGACAGATATTTTATCCTATATTTGTACTTACAGTATATTGATCCAGTGGAAGGCAAAAAAATCTAATGATGTCTCAAAAGGGGAAATAGAAATTCCTTCCTGACACCAAATATTGGCAATCAGATTTCTCCCTGGATCAAAATCCTACCTAAGTTTACTTATTTGGTATATCCCTGTATACCTTTTCTTTATAAAAAGATATCCAACTTTTTTTTAAGATATCTATAGTAGCTGCCATCACAGTCTCTATGGGTAATGAATTCCACATTTTATCTGCCTTTCCTGGAATGAACCCTTTCCTTTGTTGCTGGTGAAATCTAATTTCCTCGAAGCTTATGGGATGACCCTGTGTCATTTGTACTGCCCCTGGAATTTATAGTTAGTTTGTAAGCTCCTTGTATTGCTCCCGAATATATTTGTATATAGTTATCATCTCCCCTCTTAGGCTAAGTCTCCGCTGGCGCTGAGTGCGCTCATGCTTGGAGAGCGCCGGGTGTCTGGCTTGTATGCGAGCGGAGGGGGGGGGGGGGTTATTGCGGGTAGTTCAGCGTGTGGGTAAGTATAGATTTTTTGTTTTGCTAAGCGCCGATCGCGGCTGAGCGTGTGTGCACGAGCGCCGCGCACACCGCGTGAGCGGGGACTTCCATATATCTATATATGTAAGTCTCCTCCGCATGCGCCACCCGCTCAGCCCGATCAGCGCTAGCGGTGACTTAGCCTTAGACGCCTCTTTTCTAATGTAAACAAATCGAATTTATCTAGCCTCTCCTCATAAATTAGATTATCCATTCCCTTTATGAATTTGGTGGCTCTTCTCTGCACTTTTTCTAGTTCCATAATGTATTTTCTATGGAGTGGTGTCCAAAACTGTACTTCATATTCAAGGTGTGGTCTTACTAATGCTTTAAAGCGGGGCATGATTATGTTTACTTCCCTTCCATCCATTCCCCATGTAATGCAAGATACGATCTTGTTTGCCTTTGCATCTTTGGGCTATATTGCTAAACCTGCTGTCTACAAGCACACCTAAATCCTTCTCCCTCAAGGATTCTCCTAATTTATCCCCATTTCATTTGTAAGTTGCCTGTTTATTCACGTTTCCCAAATACCTAACCTTACATTTATCTGTATTAAACCTCGCCTGTCATTTACATGCCCAAGTTTCCAGTTTATCCAAGTCTTTCTGGAGAGCAATTACACCCTGCTCATCATCGGCAAAGATGAAGACTTTGCACCCTAGCACCCTAGCACCCTACATGCCTTCACATCTTTCAATCCAATTAATAAAACACCAAGACACAATTATGGGGGGGGGAAACCACAACATTTTATTTATAATCTTATACATAACTTTATAATACCTTACCACCCCCATGTACAGTATACATGTATGTAGAGTTCAAAACATACTTGCACACCAGCCACCTGTTTGTACATCAGTTTCCCGCTTGGTGGTCCAATCCAAAATCCATAATCAACATTCTATTAGAGGACACCACCATGCCCTGGCATTAAGCAATTATTAGCAGTGCCTCTACCTCCTCTCCCTGCCATTCACCATTGAGCATTATCACACCTCCTGACTCATGCCAAACTCTGTAGCTGTAGCACTTCTGCACCCACCATTACAGGACACTATCATGCCAGTCACCATTGGGCTGTAGTACCACCTCTTCTTCTATGAGAGGACACCCATCAAATGGAAGTGGGGTAGAGCTTCCTTCCCCACCAAACCAATCCGCAATACATTCCTCGGGCAAGGCCCTTCTGCTGCTTTAACAACATTTTTTTAAAGATTTGCCAAAAACAGCATTTTTTCATTTCCATTTTCATTTTGTCTTTTATTTAGAAACATTAAATTGAACACAGAATTATAAATTATACAAAGGAATTAACATGCTGGCATAAAAGCTTTATGCTAACCCCCTCTAAATTTTAATCCATTACTTTATGGGCAGATGGGAGAGTGTTAGTCCATGTTAAGATCTAGGAACCCTACAGTACTTCACTTCCTCACATCTCATTTCCTCCTCTCCAACAGACTTCCCATGCTTTCCACTTCCCCACTGCTAAAAAGGAGATCCAACGCACTGAATAGAAAAATGTATTGTGCCACACAAGGTTTCGACCGTAAGGTCTTTATCAAGTGACAGTCATGTCACTTCTCCAGCCACATCTTATTTTCCTTTAAACATATTCTATCTTGACCTGGATAGAGGTAATTGGAGCCTACAGTCATGCCACTCTTACAATAATGGTTCCGGGGCTTCCTTGTCCTAAAACAGGGATGTCTGTTTCTACAGTGATTTTCAATTATACAAAGGATAACAAACTGGTTGATAAAACTGTGAATGAATGCTCTGTTTTTTTAGGCTAATACACTATTAATATATGTCTTGACTAGCAGTGGGCTATATGTTTCAGTCAGATTAACAACTAATGTTATTTGTTGAGGATTTCAATTGCCATATTTTGTGACAACCAAAATACCATACTGATGTTTTAAGTTAAGCTCAATTGTGAATGGGGATGGGGATCTGTGGAGCGGAAAACAGCAATAGCTTATAAAGAGTCAAAATGGAAATTTGACAGTGTTTCCATTGATCGATGGAAGACCCACTGAGCTAAAAGGTTGATGATATTATTCATTTTTCGATTCACATGCAAATGACTAACCAAGGTTACTCAACATATGCCTTTGACAAGACAACTCTGAGACCATTATTTAAAATATCTATATCTGGAAGTCACACCTACCATGCACACATACAAATACAATGTTTGGAAATCCACCCACACTTGAACTTGAAAACTATGTGCCAAGATGTACTTAAAATATATGTCACCAAAAATACTTAGTACTTATAGGGGACAAAATATATGTACAGTATGTATGTGATATTGTACTTTCTATCCACGTGCCTTCAGAATGAACTTGAATTGCTCTACATTTTGTTGATTCAAGATGAGGAAAAGTCAGTAATCCCATATTCATTAGTTATAAAGCGTCTCCTGGCCACTTTGTCTTAAGTCCCTTAATATAAAATCTATTTCTTGTATGCTTATGAGGGAAGATTTGATTAAATGTATATTTACTCAGCAGCAAATCTATGCGCAAAGGAGATAATATACTCAACCAGTTAAACACCCTGGAGATGATTTATTAGTATAAATGCAGCGTAGGCCAGAGGTGTCACTGTCAGCATGACCTAATTTTACATGCATTGTGTTGCAGAAATGAAGGTATTATACATTTAGATTTTAATTACAGCTGCCACAACAATGCAACCTATAAATTCAGGACATAGACTAAAAAGATCTGTATTATTCTACTTATCAATTAACTTGTATTTTGCTACAAGCTGTGTCATTTTTTATCAATTTTAAATGGACACATTAGGCTGAAATAAATATATACTATATTATATACAGATATAGCACATTTTATTTTTACAGCGGCTGCAGAGAACATACAGTAGTGGGCAACCCAGAAGAAGAAGTTGCTTCTTTCCTAAAGCAGCAGTAAATAGCTTTGTATTTGCGACTGAGTAACTAAAATAAGATGCGTTACATCTGTAAATAATATATGACAAAACGCAAAGAAGTTAACTTAGAACACATGTGCTCAGCCCACACCCCGTTTTAGCCATTTATATTTCTATATTTAGAGTAACTGAATTCCTTGTGTGTGTGTGTATCTGTGTGTCACTGTGTGTCACTGTGTGTGTGTCTGTGTGTGTGTCTGTCTCTGTGTGTGGTATCTCCGTTTTCCAAATTGTGACAGGGTTGATGCTGCTCCTGTGCATGTGTGTGGCACTGGTGGCTGCTGTGCATGTGTGCCGAGTTGTCGCCTGCTGCGCATGCTCACTGAGCCGTACTTCTATATTTATACTAACTGTGAATTCCTTGTGTGTGTGTGTCAGTGTGTGTCTGTGTGTGTCACTGTTTGTGTGTGTGTGTGTCACTGTATCTCTGTATGTGTCTGTGTGTGTCTCTGTGTGTGTGGTGTTTCAGTTTTCCAAATTGTGGCAGGGTTGCTGCTGCTCCAGCGCATGCGTGTGGTGCTGGCGGCTGATGTGCGATGAGCTGGCACCTGTTGTGCATTCACACCATGTCACACTTCTGTATTTATACTAACTGCGAATTTCTCATGTCTCTGTTTGTGTGTCTCACTGTGTCTGTGATTCACAGTGTGTGTGTCTGTGCCTGTGTGTGTGTGTGTGTGTGTGTGGTCTCTGTTTTTTTAAACGAGGCGGGTTGCTGATGCTCCTGGGCGTGATGCTGGTGGCTGCTGCACATGCATGCTGAGACGGCGATTGTGACAGTGAGGGGGTAACCAGGCTCACTAATAAAGGTTAAGCCCACATGGTTGTCCCTGAACTGTGTTTTGGGGTCTTAGAGTGTTAGTTCTTGGACCCGTGTATTGTGCATATGTTGCCTTGCAGTGTGTAAGGTATACAGGCTAGTGTAAAGGAAGCAGGTTAGCTTACACTCTATCTCAATACACCAAAAGGCTGTAACATATTTTAACAGAAGCGTGTATAGAAGTATATTTTATTAAGCAGCAGTGTTTAAGAAAATATGTTTTACTTTATACATGTAACATAAGATAGGGTCTTTTCATCTTGAAATCAAAGGAGAACTCCTGGCCACCCCAGGTTTTGGTGCCAGGTCATCTCCTGGAAGTCCCATAGTTCAAAGTAACATGTGCCATAGGTGTGAGCAGCCATATGGGCAGGGTAGCTAAGTTAAGTGCTAGCTTCCTGGGATGAAGGCAAGCTATCCTGGCCAGTTGTCACCTCCCCCAGACTTTCGGGCATTGAGCCTGCGGGGGGCTTAGAATAGTAAGTGAGCAAAATGGCGATCTGCGCACATGCCCTCTTACGTTTCTGAAGCCACAGCTTTCACAAACCTGGCAAAGTGTGTAATTGGTCAGCAATGAAATTCCCATGCAGGGGGTTGGTAGACAAGCTGTGGGACTGCCTGTCCCAAAGTGTATAAGAAAGCTAGTCACCCTCCCAGAGGTGTGATTCATTGTGTGTTCCAAGAATTCCAAGCTCTGAGTAATTTATTTATTTATAAAATATTTTACCAGGAAGTAATACATTGAGAGTTACCTCTCGTTTTCAAGTATGTCCTGGGCAAGTAAGTCATCTTAGATTCTCAGAGGCCAAGTGTCCAGTTACAAGTCTCCAGCAGGAAGAGGCTACTTGAAGGAAAAGCTGCCTGGAATATTTTGTTGTTTGTCTTCCAACGGTTACTAGGGTAAGCTTGGTCATATACCCCTACAACTAGGAAAGGTAGTTTGTGTTACTTGAAATTTCCAAATTAAGTGTATTTTTAGTGTAAATTGTTTTACATTGTGTGTTTGTCTTTTCCAGAAATAAATCACAATTTATTTTACCTCCTTGTTTTGCTCAATCATATGATCCCGGTATAAATCTGTTGATAAACCTGGTCTCCTGTGATAGCGACTTTTGCACATGTGCGCCAAGCCGGCAACTTCTGCACATGTGGGCAGAGCCGGCAGCTTCTGCGCATGCGCGCCAAGCCAGCGGCTGCTGCACATGCGCAACGAGCCAAAGGCTGCTGCAGATGTGACTCACTAGTGACTGACATGCAGCGGTGCCGCGCGTGCCCAACATGCGCAGACAGTCACTTTCATTAGAATTTTCGTCTGCCTAAAGACTTTTTGTTCCCTGTGAGATTTTATTTGCCACTGCCAGCTAAGAAGTTTCACTTCAAAAAGTGATAATCAGATAATATACAACTAGCATCAACAATATTATCCCATTAGCAATCTTTACATCCCCAGATAGAAAGCTAAAACCACCTATATCACAAGAAACTGAATGACATGGGTTTAATTGTTTGTCATAGTAAAATATTAAGTTACTCAAGGAGAAATTCTTGTATTTTTTTATGATGTACCTTTACAGGGTGGTCCGTCAGGGCTTATCCGTAGACCCCTAACCTCTGGGGAATCCCCAGTTCCCAAGATATTTAAGACTTTTTGTGGCAGTGTGAGCATAGGGCAGTGTTTCCCAACTCCAGTCCTCAGGGAACCCCAAGAGGTCAGGTCTTAAGGATATCCCTGCTCCAGCACAGGTGGGTCAATCAGCGGCTCAGTAATTTTGACTGAGCCACCTGTGCTGGAGCAGGGATATCCATAAGACCTGACCTGTTGGGGTTCTCTGAGGACTGGAGTTGGGAAACACTGGCGTAGGGTATTCAATCAAAAACATCTGATGACAGTTCAGCTTTCCATTTGCTGCCAGAACACAAAATACTTGTCAAGTGGACAAAAACAATTATATCATGGGAACTGAGGGATCCACAGAGGTCAAGGCACCATGGATCAGCTCTGAGGAACCCCCAGTTCAGGTAGTATAAAATCCCACCACCCCCAAATAAAAAGAGAGCATCACAACAGACCGTGGCTTTAAAAGACAATCTACAATGTGAGATCTAAACATACAAAAGCAGAAAGAAACATATCTCAAAATATTTTTTTAAACACATTTTTACGTCTGTTTGATACAAATCTAAAGTAATTTTGTTTAAAAGAAACACAACTTGCAGGCATATATAAATATAACAAGATGAGAAAATCATTATATTGAAAAATATTAGTTTCATTGCTTGCAACTCAAATACCCCAACATGTTTAATAGTATATAGTGTGTAAAACTACAGGAAGTATGATGGCAATTTTAACAATGTTTTCTGAATACAATGGAAACAGTAGGGTAACTCAGTACACTGTATAAAGTCCAGACATCAAAAAGCAAACAGAATAGCTGCAAATGTCAATTGCAATGCAATATGTAGTTACTAGTTATAAGCATGGAATGTGATAAAAAAAAAACCTTTCCCCCCTAATGCGTTAAGCTATTTTATATTGCATGTTTCTTTATATAGTGGCAGCCATTGTATTAAAGATATGACAAACGTTTGTGAACCAGACTAAATTTGCCTATTGGCAAGATTCACAAAATAATGTTTGCATGTCATTAAATATCCATGTGCACGGTGATACAACCCTTTATTGCATTTATTGCAACCCATTGTTGCAACATTCTAATAAAAATGATGAAAGTGTCAAAACTGTAAATATTGGTAAAATTCTGAGCAAAAATTCAAAATAATATTTTAATAACAAGGGAACATTTCTTTCCGCATCGCTATACAGAGATATCGTACAAGGCATAATACACTCTAGATCAGGCCTGCTCAACTCGTAAAGTGAGAGGGCCGAACTGCTCCAAGGAAAAAAAAATTGGGCCGCACAGGTTAAATCATCATCATCATCATCATCATCATCATCATCATCATCATCATCATCATCATCATCATCATCATCATCACCATCATCATCATCATCATCATCATCATCATCTCTCCTCCTCTCATCATCATCATCATCATCATCCTCATATCTCCCCCAGAACCCCTCACTATCAACCTTTACGATACTCCCCATCTATCTCTCATACCCCCATCTCTCCCCCTCACCCCCACAATACCCCCCTCCACGTCAAACACACAATACCCCCTCCACGTCCCCCCAGCCCATTCCATGTCAGCAGCCTCCCCCCCCCAAGTCAGCATCCCATGTCAGCATCACCCCCCACAAGTCTGCATCCCCCCATGTCTCTCTTCCCTCAATATAACACTGTCTTCCCCTCCCCTAAATCACTCTCCCCCTCCTCTCAATATGACTCTCTCCCCCCCCTCAATATGACACTCTCTCCCCCTCCCCTCAATATGACACACTCTCCCCCTCCCCTCAATATGACTCTATTCCCCTCCCCTCAATATGACACTCCCCCTCCCCTCAATATGACACACTCTCCCCCTCCCCTCAATATGACACTCTCCCCCTACCCTCAATATGACACTCTCTCTCTCCCCCTCCCCTCAATATGACACTCTCTCTCTCTCTCCCCTCAATATGACACTCTCTCCCTCCCCTCAATATGACACTCTCCCCCTCCCCTAAATATGACACGCTCTCCCCTTCCCCTCAATATGACAGTCTCTCCCCTTCCTCTCAATATGACACTCTTTCCCCCTCCCCTCAATATGACACACTCTCCCCCTCCCCTCAATGACACTCTCTCCCCCTCCCCTCAATATGACACTCTCCCCCTCCCCTCAATATGACACACTCTCCCCCTCACCTCAATATGACACTCTCCCCCTCCCCTCAATATGACACTCTCCCCCTCCCCTCAATATGACACTCTCCCCCTCCCCTCAATATGACACTCTCTCCCCCTCCCCTCAATATGACACTCTCTCTCCCTCTCCTCAATATGATACTCTCCCCCTCCCCTAAATGAAACTCTCCCCCTCCCCTCAATATGACACTCTCCCCCTCTTCTCAATATGACACTCTTTCCCCCTCCCCTCAATATGACACTCTCCCCCCCTGCAACTCACATCATACCCTCCCCCTGCAACTCACATCACTCTCTCCCCCCCCTGCACCTCACATCACTTCCCCCCTGCACCTCACATGTCAGCAGCCCACCCCCCTCACATGTCAGCAGCCCACCCCCCCTCACATGTCAGCAGCCCACCCCCCCTCACATGTCAGCAGCCCACCCCCCCTCACATATCAGCAGCCCACCCTCCCTCACATGTCAGCAGCCCACCCCCCCTCACATGTCAGCAGCCCACCCCCCCTCACATGTCAGCAGCCAACCCCCCCTCACATGTCAGCAGCCCACCAGCCCGTTTTTCACACCCACCCCCCACCAGCCCGTTTTATACACACACACACACACACCTTTTAGATCAGCACATCCTCTCTCCCCGGTACTAAGCCCTGCCCCCAGCATGCTGCTATTGAAAAAAAATACTCACGGCATCCTCCTCATGCTGCTGGTGCCCCCGCGCACCGCAAAACCCGGGGGCGGGGAGGGGTGGTGGAGGAGGGGGTGGAGGAGAAGGGGGTGTAGGAGGGGGTGGGGATGAATCGCCGCCATTTTTTTTAACTTTTTTTTTTAAGTTTTTTTTAAAACTTTTTTTTTTTTTTAATTTAATTAATTAATTGGCGCCCGGCCGGAGTCATCGCGGGCCGCACAGAGAGCCCGCGGGCCGTATGTTGTGCAGGTCTGGTCTAGATTAATACAAGTAGGTGTATTGTAAATAAAAGGCAACATTGTTAAAAAGTAGACCTGCCACAATCTAACTGATGTATTGGTAGACATACTGAGACAAAAAGAGTACATATAAGTGCAAATGTTAAGAGAGAAAAAATGTCAGTGCACAAGAACGCATATCAAAAATCCATAATATGTTTGTTATAAATGAATTTGCAATATATTTATATATTGGGCAAGTCTTTTGATGTACAGTAGAAAGATAAAGACACAATTCTCAGGCTAAGAAATGAAAATATATAGCTAATACCAGGTCATATCTGCTCCACGTGTGAAGGAGAGAAAAGCACACACATATATATGGCACCCTGAGGGGATGCCTGGGTCCTCCGTGAGATAAGGAGTACCCAGACCCCCTTACTGGCCTAGTGTCTCTCAACTCTATGAGCTAGACTTGTAAATAGGTAAAAGCACTGAAAATCCTGAATCAATAAAGTACTCACTTCTGGGTGAGTGCAGCCCGAGATTCTTGCGTGCTCGTAGTCCAAAGCGATATTACGGAGGTAGCATCCCAAGGGGGAAATAATAGGCTGTGCACTGCGTGTCAAAATTCGGAAAATTACAAAGGCTGGATAGCATCACAATGTAGAAAAAATCTTTATTGGATCATCTGTAGCTAAAAACACATAGATTGTGTGGAGGCTCTGACGCGTTTCGCACATGTGTGCGCTTTGTCCTAGACTACGTGCCATATTTGATCAGGAATTAATGAGAGCGTGAACTTGTAAATGAATAATAAATAATATTTTAGGACCTATAACTTAAAAAAAAATAATCAATTGAAAATAATTTTTAGACACATTTTTCATTTATTTTTTGCCTGGTTGTAAAAAAAAAAAAAAAAAAAAGCTGGATCACAGATGACTGAATTAGCCTTACATTTAATTCATCAAAATAATCTATCCTGACATGGAAGTTAAATTAGTTGCAAAGTAAACTGACTTGCTGACCTCCCTAAATCCACAAAGAAGCTTGATTTAAAGTGTATTGTTGAAGTTAATTAGAACTACAAAGAAAAAGGTGAGGAGGATCATTTCTGCAAAAGTCTATAAGGAAGGGAAAAAAAGCATTGTATTCATTTTAATTTGTTTGAAGAGCAAGGGGAACCAAAGGAGGTGAAAAATACTAAAAGAAGCAGATTTTTTTTAATTTAAAGCAGCTATTCATACTCCCCTTCTACTAGTCTTTTAGAGTATAATGAGTATTTGTGGCCCAGTAGAGGCCATCAATCGCAATCCGCCAAGTCTGTTGTCTATGCCAAAAACTGTTGCTAAGCTAAACTGACACAAGTTATGGATGACACAAAAACAAGATTTGTCAGTGCCAATTTATCTTTGCCAATTATATGAAATGTAATTTACACGGAATGACTGCTATATAAACCATTGTGTGTTAGAGTCACTTTGCACCACAACACGGAACAACTAGGACAGAAGAGTTTACAAGTTAAAGCAGCAATACTACTTCCCCCTGCCCCCTGCCCCTTTGTTTTTCAGTTTCAATCAATCCTTCAGCCAGTTTAACTGAGCAGCTACAATGTATCCTAATATCAATAAGGTAACATTGTTAAAGTTTATAGCTCAAACTGCTGGGAATATTGGCAATAAATTATTTAAAACAGGAAAGTGTTGCAAAAATGTTGGTTAGGTGGGCTCAAGCCTGATATAGAACTCAAAGGATGCTTTAAAGCAGGGGGGCGCAAACTTTTTTCCCTGCGCCCCCCTGATGGCTGTCCCCTCGCTCCCGCGCCCCCCCCAACCCCAACTTACCTGCGATCCGGCGTAATGACGTCACGTTGCCATAGCAACGTGACGTCACATGACCTCGCAGCGTCATTTTGATGCCGCGTTGCCATGGCGCCGCAGGGAGGAAGCCGCCGGAACCACGGTAAGTTAGGTTTACAGAGGCCCTGCAGCTCCCCCGGCACTTAATTTAAGTGCCTTCGGGAAGTGCGCGGGGCCTCTGTAAACCCCGCGCCCCCCGTCGGCAGTGTCGCGCCCCCCCTGGGGGTCGCGCCCCACAGTTTGCGCACCGCTGCTTTAAAGGATACTCATTAAATGGCATTAAAGCTGCAGACAAAGCAATATCCTACATGTTAATTTTTTACATGGGTTTTTTTTTAATTTAAATAAATCAGTTTTGTACTATGAGAAAATAATTCTAGCATTTTTAAACAACGCTGAATTACATTTTTAATCTATTATAATGTAAAAAGTTACATAGTAGATGAGGTTGAAAAAAGACATGCTCCCATCAAGTTCAACCTATACTAAATTTAACATAAATCTATACTTACGTATTGATCCAAAGGAAGGCAAACAAATAACCCTAGTGTCATATCATACAATAAAATCTCATAAAAGGAAAAATAAATTCCTTCCTGACTCCAAGAATTGGCAATCGGATTAATCCCTGGATCAACATCCTTTCCATGTTTACTTATTTGGTATATCCCTGTATACTTTTCCTTTCTAAAAAGATGTCCAACCTTTTTTTGAACAAATCTATTATATCTGCTATCACAGTCTACATGGGTAATGATTTCCACATTTTAGCTACCCTTACTGTAAAGAACCCTTTCCTTTGTTGCTTGGGAAATCTCCTTTCCTCCAACTTTAAGGGATGACCCTGAGTGCTTTGTACGGTCTTTGGGATAAATAGTTCTTTTGAAAGCTCCTTGTACTGTCCCGAATATATTTGTATATAGTTATAATATCCCCTTTTTGACGCCTCTTTTCTAATGTAAATAAATCTAATTTAGCTAGCCTCTCCTCATGTTAGATTGTCCAGCCCCTTAATTAATTTGGTGGCTCTTCTCTGCATTCTCTCTAGTTCCATAATGTCTTTTCTAAGGAGTGGTGCCCACAATTGTACTCCAAATTCAAGGTGTGTTCTTACTAATACTTTGTAAAGGGGCATAATTATGTTTACTTCCCTTCCATCCATCTTCATTTCTATAGCAACAATTTACAAGGTAACATCCCCTTCCTCTTCTGAAACAGGCTATGGCACACCCCTTTTTGAGCCCTCTCCTCTCTCTAGCAGTGCACCAATTGCATCTAGTGACTGTCTGGTCACATGATCTTCCCCACAGAACTTTGTCATTTTAATATGCATATGCGACCCATGACTGCAGAATACTCCTCTGCGGCCATTTAGTGAACCCCCGAGCCGAATCTTCGCCGATCCATCGCAGGAGAATGGATTGATCGGCAACTTAGCTAATTACTTAATAATGTGTGGATTGTATTGATGCACATATTAAATGTGGAAAAAAAAACGGCAACTTGGACTGCTGCTTTGAGAGTTGAATTAAGAAATCTAAGATTGCACATGTTTTACTGCTTTAAATGCAATTCATATCATCCCTACTTTTACTGGCTACTTCCCACGCATTCTGAATACGCCGACAGCTGTTTGATGTATAATATCATACTCTCTTCTATATTGCTTCCTTTCGTTTCTAAAACAATTGTTATAGGCTGCTATAAACGTTTTGATAGATACAGGAAGCATACAAATATGTTACTATACGTGGCCTGAGACCATATTGGTCCCTTCTTCATATGTGACCTCGGAATGTCAAAGAAGGGAGACAAAGCATCAACAAGACACTGGAAAAAGTATGAATGATGTTTACACTTAAAGAAGGCAGGTACAATAATAAACAACGGCTACAATGGGAATACAGAATAGGGAGAAAGGAACATAGAGGGTAGAGTGCAATCATTTTAAAGGAGTGATCATTTCAGAGTCTGTTAAATAACATAAAATAAGTCTTCAATCAGAATATACAATAATAAAGTCACCAACAATTGGACTAATATCAGATGAATTGTAATAATTGTAAGCAATGTACAGTATCTGATATAGAACAGCTATAAAGATCTCCACTATTGTTCCATTCAGTGGTATCCCAGCATAAATGCTGTATGTCTAGATTGCTTTTCTATTGTCTTTAAGTGCCATTATGAGAAGTACCCATTGGACAGATTTTACCTTCCTTACTGAAACAAATTACCCAAGATGCAAATTTAGGACAATGTTTATGTTAAACCACACTGGCAATGGTGCAAATCTTTTCATTGATTTTTTTATTATCTGTGCCAATGCACATTGTAAAATATTCTCATTCTGTAATTTGCTGGACGGCTTTACAGTAGCATTAAAAGTTAAACACAAGACATTTAGGAAGCTAAGTATCAGGTGTTGCAAATGAGAGCACTGTTGCAAAGACAGGTACAAACTGAGTCAAATTGCATCATACCAAAAATAAAATAGCTTAATTTTTTATATTCTTTTCACTTTAATGACAATGTAAAAGCTTGTTCGTGGGGCTTTCCGCTGTCAGCAAAGAACATCAATATTGTATGCAGAAAATGTAGTTAGCAGGAGACCATTAATTTAACTGTTCAATGAACTTTTTTTTTCATCTACATATTGGGGCACTGAGAGTTTATTTTCTTTACGGTTTTATTCTTGTGGCAGATATTTATGTCTTCTATATCAGCTTAAAGATTCAACCACACATGGCTGGTCCAGAAAAAATACCCAATTGTGAAATGTTATACTACGTTTCTCGTTTTGAGAAATATGGATGCCAAACTTTTTTTTTGAAGAGCTATTAAAATGGCAGCAATTGTGATTTGACAAATATGACTTTATATCTCATATTTGTTCACTGTAACTTTTGGGAGGAACTAACTGTAGTCAATGCAATCCGTGGCGCTCTGCAAGGGGATGCAGTAACAGGATATCCCCATCCTTCTCATGCTGGTGTGCTGTATATGTGTCAGGAATCGGCATTCTCCTCGCTCCCCACACAGAGCACTCCCTACCCGCAGAGACCCCCTGGACACACAAAACAATCCTGCCTTACCGGCCTCCATGGCTCCTCGCCCCTGCCGCCATCGCGGGATCACTCCCCTCGGCGATTCCTCTGCTCAGCACCAGGCGCGCCCACGCCCTCCTGCACGCACACCTGCACCATCCACTGGCTCGGTTCACACGCGTACACGAGTTACGGAGCACGCTCAGTCTGCACACTCTTATTCCCATCCCCCGGACCTCAGGCTCCGCCCCCGCACACTGCACGGGCATACTCAGGTTACTAACAAGACTCACCTGGCCTGTTATGCCTGCACCAATCTGCAGTGTCTCCCTGTAGCTCTTCCTGTCCCGCTTCCGTTCCTAATTGGACCTTTCTGCTTTATCTAGCTCCTCTCTGCTCTCAGTCTTTGCTCGACATAGTCTCTGTATGGAAGTACTTCTGGATTCTCTCAGTGTTTTCACAGGTTCTGACTCAGCTCGTACGACTACCCCCTCTGGCTCTCGATCTCGGCACTCCTTGGACAACGCTCACTCTGGTAACCCCTTGAACACGGCTTGGACTACGACCTATCTCCACTCTCCACTCCCTGACTTCGGCAAGGCATCATTCACTCTATCTCTACAACCGGTACGGCAAGTATTGTCTACCTTACTACACCTGGCCTGGCAACGCTTCATACCACACTCCGGACATGCTCCCTTTGCTGTGGGTGATGGCATCTGTTTCTCTCCTCCAGATCACTCAGGGACGGCGAATGGTGACGCAGTATGCTGTGGAATTCCGGACTCTAGCAGCCGAGACTAACTGGGGACAAGAGGCTCTCGTCTCCGTGTTCTGGCAAGGCCTGGCAGATCCCATCAAGGATGAACTCTCTCGCCAATCCAGGCCGGATCAATTGGAGGTCCTCATTGATTTGGCTGTCCGAGTGCATCAACGTATCCAGGTACGCCGCTCAGAGCGTCAGCGCACTCGCGTCCATAACTTTCAAGTTCTGTTCTCCAGTACTCCCAGCAACACTCCTGCTCCCCCAAGTGCTACCATACCGCTTCGTCCTGCACTGGAGTTGCCAGAGCCAATGCAATTGGGGGTACAACGCATCCGCACACCGATACGGCAGTTCCACCACGCCGGGGGATTGTGTTTCTACTGCGGATCCATGGAATATCTGGTTCGGGAGTGTCCACTGCGTCTGGGAAACGGGAACACCCAGTGAGTACGGAGTGGCTCTCTCTGGGTGTAATGTCTCCACGTCCCCTTTCTAAAGGTGAACTCCCTAAGAAACTTACATTTCCGGTCTCCCTTTCAGGCGATAAGTTCAAGACTTCTACCGCCGCTTTCATTGACTCAGGAGCTGGAGGAAACTTCGTGGATCTTGAATTCGCCAGGTTAAACCGCATACCACTCGTGAGAAAGAAGGTTCCCATCGCACTCGTCGGTATCGATGGACGTCCTCTTACCCCGGCCCACATCTCCTTAGAGACGGCTCCCTTGCTTCTGTCCTCACATCTGCACAAGGAGATCTTAGTTCTCGATGCCATTCACGCTCCTGGGATACCCATCACCCTTGGTCTTCCTTGGCTACAGCTTAACAATCCTCTCATTGACTGGACTTCCTCTGCTCCCATTTCCTGGAGGCCGAGGTCAGACGAGACTCATCAACTGCTGGCCAATACCTCTGTTCCCGAAGTTATTCTACCTTCCGTTTACCATCAATTTCGGGACGTTTTCAATAAGGTACAGTCAGACCTCTTGCCGCCACACAGGACGTACGATTGTCCGATCAATCTAGTTCCAGGTTACTCCCTACCCAAGTCCAAGACCTACCCCTTGTCGTTACCAGAATCTCACGCTATGGATGAATATATCCAGGAGAATCTCAAGAAAGGCTTTATTCGTCACTCCAATTCCCCAGCAGGGGCTGGGTTTTTCTTCGTCAAGAAAAAGGATGGGTCGTTGAGGCCTTGCATCGACTACAGGGGTTTAAACCACATCACTATTAAAAATCGTTACCCCCTTCCCCTTATTACCGAACTGTTCGATAAATTACAGGGGGCCAAGATTTTTTCCAAGTTGGATCTACGTGGTGCCTATACCCTGGTGCGCATCAGGAAGAGGGATGAATGGAAGACGGCCTTCAACACGCGTAATGGACACTACGAATATCTGGTAATGCCTTTCGGCTTATGTAATGCTCCCGCTGTCTTCCAGGATTTCATCAACGACGTCTTTCGGAAGGTACTCAATGTTTTTGTTATTGTATACTTGGATGATATCGTGATTTTTTCCAAAGATCTCCAGGACCATATACGCCACACCTCCTACATCCTTTCCCGTCTCCGTGAACACCATTTGTACGCCAAACTGGAGAAATGCACCTTTCATCAGACCTCTACTCCGTTCCTGGGGTATATCATTTCCGATGAGGGGTTTATGATGGACTCCGGTAAATTTCAAGCAGTCACTGAATGGCCAATTCCCAACTCTCTCAAGCCATACAACGTTTTTTAGGGTTCGCTAATTACTATCGTAAGTTTATACGGAGTTTTTCCACCATTGTGGCACCCCTCACTGCACTGACCAAAAAAGGAGCTGATCCTTCTGCTTGGTCATCTAAGGCCATCTCCGCCTTTGAGACACTCAAGGAAGCCTTTATATCCGCACCTATTCTCCGTCATCCCAACATCGAACTTCCCTTCATCCTGGAGGTCGACGCTTCTGATTGCGGCGCTAGTGCCGTTCTTTCCCAGAGACCCACGCCCCAAGATAAGTTACATCCCTGTGCATATTTTTCCAAGAAATTCTCGTCTGACGAGAGGAACTATGACGTGGGTAACAGGAAACTTCTGGCCGTGAAGATGGCTCTTCAAGAGTGGAGACACCTGCTAGAGGGGTCGAAAGAGCCGTTTACTATTCTCACGGACCACAAGAACCTTCTTTACATAGAGAACGCTCGACGCCTTGATCCACGACAGGCTCGTTGGGCTCTTTTTTTTTCTCGATTCAATTTTCACCTTTCCTATATCCCCGGGACCAAGAACGTAAAGGCAGACGCACTCTCCCGAATACATTCTTCTGAAGAGAGGCCAGAGGAATCTTTGGAGACTATTTTTCCACATGAGAGGATTCTCGCCACGTCTTCTTTCAAGAATCTTGACAAGATTTTGTACTCCCAGAGACGCATTCCCAAGGACTTGGTCGTTCCCGACAACAAACTCTTTGTACCATCCAAATTTGTTCCAGATGTCCTGTCTTGGGGTCACTCCTCTAAATCTGCAGGTCATCCAGGTTTTAAGAAGACTACTGTTCTCATTCGTCAGAATTTCTGGTGTCCAAGGATGTCTCAAGATATTCTGGAGTTTACCCGCGCATGCCCCACGTGCGCTCAAAGCAAGACTCTCCGTCAAAAGCCTCAGGGTTTTCTGTTACCCCTTCCAGTTCACGACCGCCCCTGGTCCCACATTTCTATGGACTTCATTGTGGAGTTGCCCAGGTCCAGAGGAATGAACACTATCTTGGTGGTTGTGGACAGGTTCTCGAAGATGTCCCATTTCATTCCACTTAAAGGATTACCCACCTCCCCCGCCCTTGCTGATATCTTTACGGAGCAGATTTTCCAGATTCATGGGATCCCTTCGTCCATTGTTTCTGACAGAGGTTCTCAGTTTGTATCCAAATTTTGGAGAGCTTTCACGAAGAGATTGGGCATCTCTTCTTCTTTCTCTTCCGCCTATCATCCTCAGTCCAATGGACAAACGGAGAGAATCAATCAATCCCTGGAGAAGTACCTGAGATGTTTTATATCCGATTTCCAGGATGATTGGGCTCAACTCCTCTCTTGGGTAGAGTCGCCTTTCTTTATAAATTATGGGTTCCACCCTCCCTGTCTTCCCATCCCCAACATTCCTTCTGGAGTACCAGCCGTAGATGAACGCATTTCTTCCCTCCAAACCGCATGGTCCAGGATTCAGTCTACCCTTCTCAACTCCTCCCGCAGATCGAAACTACAGGCCGATCATCGTCGTCGTTCGGCGCCCAGTTACAAACCAGGGGATTTGGTATGGCTATCCTCTAGGAATATCCACCTCAAGGTACCATCTCCTAAACTGGCACCTAAGTTCCTGGGTCCCTTCCCTATTTGTGAACAAATCAATCCCGTGGCATTCCAGCTTCAACTACCACCCAGTATGAAGACTCCCAATGTCTTTCATGTGTCCCTCTTAAAACCATTTATCTCCAGTCACTTCTTTCCGGATCAGACTCGTAAACCGGATCCCATTACTGTACAAAATAATGAGGAATACGAAGTTCACTCTCTTTTGGATTCTCGCCTTTCCAGGGGTCAGCTCCAGTTCTTGGTGCAGTGGAAGGGCTTTGGCCCTGAAGAGAGATCCTGGGTACCTTCAAAGGACATTCATGCCCCGGCCCTTCTTAAGCCCTTAAGGAAAAAGTTTCCAGAGAAACCGTTCTTGGACCGTCCTAAGGCCGTTCCTGAAGAGGGGGGTACTGTCAGGAATTGGCGTTCTCCTCGCTCCCCACACAGAGCACTCCCTCCCCGCAGGGACCCCCTGGACACACAAAACAATCCTGCCTTACCGGCCTCCACGGCTCCTCGCCCCTGCCGCCATCGCAGGATCACTCCCCTCGGCGATTCCTCTGCTCATCGCCAGGCGCGCCCACGCCCTCCTGCACGCACACCTGCACCATCCACTGGCTCGGTTCACAAGCGTACACGAGTTACGGAGCACGCTCAGTCTGCACACTCTTATTCCCATCCCCCGGACCTCAGGCTCCGCCCCCACACACTGCACGGGCATACTCAGGTTACTAACAATACTCACCTGGCCTGTTATGCCTGCACCAATCTGCAGTGTCTCCCTGTAGCTCTTCCTGTCCCGCCTCCGTTCCTAATTGGACCTTCCTGCTTTATCTAGGTCCTCTCTGCTCTCAGTCTTTGCTCGACATAGTCTCTGTATGGAAGTACTTCTGGATTCTCTCAGTGTTTTCACAGGTTCTGATGCAGCTCGTACGACTACCTCCTCTGGCTCTCGATCTCGGCACTCCTTGGACAACGCTCACTCTGATAACCCCTTGAACACGGCTTGGACTACGACCTATCTCCACTCTCCACTCCCTGACTTCGGCAAGGCATCATTCACTCTATCTCTACAACCGGTACCGGCAAGTATTGTCTACCTTACTACACCTGGCCTGGCAACGCTTCATACCACACTCCAGACACGCTCCCTTTGCTGCGGGTGCATGTATTACCACTTCCCCCTTCAGCTCAGGGGACGGGTCTGGTCTGCGGGCAGCACCGGCATAACAATATGTCCCTCTGTGCGCCATGCATTGCAATAAAATAGGCTACATCTGCTGATAATGATATTTCATGATCTTTACTATTGTGCTTTCTGTTGTGAGATTTGAAGAGTTACTAAGCTTATGCAACATAGCCTCCGTCCGCTACTTATTTTCCTGGGCCCTACCAGTGTAAGTCCAGTTAGGTGCAGGCAGTGGATGGGTTAAATCCTTCAGAAAGGCCTTGTGTGCTATTGCAGCCTTGGATACATTTGACGTATCCAAGGGCGGGCCTAAACAACAGCCAGAAAGTGTCAGCCTGAGGGGTGGATATTGGTTGCGTCACATGCTGGATGTGATGGCCAGTCAGTATTCAGACCTGCTCTGTTATGGGGCAGGGTTACAAGCACAACTCAAGGGTATAAATACTGGCACTTTCCCAAAAGTGAGTGTGTCTCTTTTCTCGCTGTGTGGAGTGAGTACCAGCTACCCTGGTGTCTCATTAGGAGGCCTCAGGAGGAGCACTATGCAGAAAGCCTGGTATGGGCCTCAAACCCTATCAGTAATACCTTCACTAGGGGAAGCCAGGGAAGTGATGTACCTGCTTTAAGATCCTGAACATGCAATAAATACCATTGAAACAGCTATCAGAGTGATTCACTGGCTTGGGCTAAAGAAAGGTGTCAGTCTGGGCCATCCTACTATCCAGAGGATCCATGCTGACTGGAGGCGCTGCAACTAATGAACAAATGTGCCCTGTACACCTGTCCTGATAATTCCCCGCACTACCGCAGAAGTGCTCAGCCCTCCTGTTACCTCACAGGTACGCACCACACTGCAGTAAATATGGAGTAGCAGACCAAATCTCACTTAGGGTGGGGTAAAGTGGCTACACTTATCTTAAAATTATTAAATAAAGTACACTTCTGTTCATAATGTGACAATCATACTGTATATGCAGCATTTTCCAAAACAGACAATAACATATTATTCATTAAGCTGCAATGCTGCTGATTGCATCAAGATTGTGGGGAAATTGCCATTAAGGCTAAATTCGTTAAAGTTCGATAAATGAAGAAAATTGGATTATCAGTTTTAATGGTAATTTCATTAATCAATCTATTAACTAAAGCACTGATAAGAGCCTTTTTACCGCTATGATTAAAGATGGGCAAAGGTCTTCAAATTATATTAATAACTTATTTTTATAATTTTCTCCTCATTTTTGCACAGTTCCCATTGCTCAGAATTTTGCCAATTTCCCCATTTTCTCAAAAATGTTGCCACTTTCGAGATCAGTTTTCCAGATTTTCCTGTAGTTACATTGCAGTATATTTAATTATAGGGAAATTATCCAGTACTGTTTAGCTTTTTTGCTGAGTATTTGTACTACTGTTTATCTCATTTTTTTTCCCTGACACGTCAGGGTTTTTTTTTCTTTTTTCTTACACACACACTTGTGCATGTTGTATAGTGATAGCCTTATATTAGGCCTATGGAAGGTTTGGTTAAACCTCTCGTCTGTATTAACAAACAGAGCAGAAATAAAAAATAATAATGAAGAAGATATTCACAAAATCTTCTTCAGATTCCACTAGAGGAGGCTTTTGGTCCTGACAGACCTATTGACCATGTTAAAGATTTGGAAAGATTGAAAAGACGGGAGAATGAGCTCTTTCCACATGGCAATACCTTAACTGAATATTACAAACAGTAGCTGATCCCCAGTAGTTCAGAATCCGCAATGGTATAGATAATACTGAATTTTGTGAAAACTGGTGTAAGATATTGAATAGAGCTTCACTTGATTTAATATTACTAGTGATTGAAGAAGTGGGGAAACAATTGACATGAGACATGATATCTTGAAATTGGAAATCATAATTGAACAGACTCGTTAGACTGACATTACAGTACAATTATTGGGAGATTTAAACATTCGTCTACAAAAATTCGAGGATGGTTTGATTCATTTTAAAAAACAGAAATGTAAGAAAGGGGTGAATGACTACAAAGACACTTTTGTTTATCAGTGGACAAAGCAAAAGCCCTAGATTCCAGCCAAATAATAAGGGATCTGTAAGAAGACTAGCGACTCTGATGTTAGTGCCTCAGCAGAACGCTCCCATCCTCAGACTCCTGCCCGCCATCTTTTTTTTTACAGCAAAGGGGACAGGCATTGGTAAAAAAAAAAAAAGACAAAAAATCCAGAGAGGCAAGCGGACAACACAGATCACCGGTACTACTATGCTCCCATTTAACTTACGTAAGCACAATTCGGTTATCAATTATATGATTATAATCTCACGGAGACGGAGATAGCAGTTTTAACGAAAGGCCCTTCCTTTTTCCTTACAAGCCAACCCAGACAGTTTGTTCACACACTTTGATAAAGCGCACTGTGTGTGAAACATGTAGGTGTGGTTTTTTACTCTGATTTGGTCATATGTGATCTAATAAAAATATTTTTTTATGAGAGTCCCCTCGGTCATTCTTTTTTCTGTTTGCTGAATACTAATTGTGCACCATTATTCCATTACCTTTTTACTACTGATCTGGACGTAGAATTGTTTTAACGGGAAAGATATCTTCATTTTGAAATCTTTTTTTAAATCCAGGTTTCCCGGTATGAGAATGGTTGAATCTGATTTATATAAATATTTCCAGCATAAACATCATACACGATATAACATGATTTTAGTAGAGAAAAAAATACTGAATGGGCTAAAAGATAATAAACGTATGTACTAAAAAGAGCGGACAAGGGGGAAGCTTGTGTATTACAAAATTATGAACAGTATAGAGAAGAGTAGCAGAGACAATCATGATCCTACTCTTGCATATCAAAAGATTATTGTATGTCTTTATTTATATAGCGCCAAAAGTGTACTCCGCACTTCACAAAGAATACAGTACAGAGAATTATAATAATACAATAAACGCAGCAAAATCAGACAATAGGTAAAGGAAATCCCTGCCCCGAAGAGCTTACAATCTAAGAGGTTTGAGGGGAAACTTAGGCTACGCTTATAGTGACGGAGACGCGATGGTCAAGCGACGGTCGCTGGAAAATCAAATAGAGATGACTTCAAGCGATCGCGACCAATCCGTTGCGGCAATATATTTCTTTTGCCGCGATGTCGTGTTGCTGTCGCCATCGCCGGCACTATAAGCGCAGCCTTACAGAGACAGCTGGAGAGGGAATAAGTGCTGAAGATGGCAGTGCTTGGCCACAATGGGTGGTAGGAGTGACTGTGGGACAGTAGCCATGAGTGCAGGCTATTGGGATGCTTAACTTGTGGGGTGAGTTCTAAAATTAGTCAGTATTAAATCAAAAGGTTAACACCATTTACAGAGGAAGAGATGGCAAGGAGGCATGGGTGAGATCAGGTAAATGGAATACTCAGACTGGGACATAATAATATATGGATTAAGTTTGGAATTTGATTTTTTTAAACATAAAGAATCCTAGCCGGACGATTTTTTACTTCTTACCAAAAATGTGTAAAGATCTACACAAGCCACCTGACCGATTATTTCAGCCACTAACTCTATCAATCAATTAGTAATGATTTTCTTAGACACTTTTTACAATCACTAGTCTCTACAACAAGCTCGCACATCAAAGACACTTTTGATTTTCTTAGAAAAACTAGGTCAGTGAAAATACAAGGAAAATAGGTACTCCTTGCAACTATGGATATTACAACCCTCTATACAATTATACCGCACAAAGAGGGGTTAGCTGTTATCAAAAAACATTTTACGAATACACATAAAGGCAACCCCCCTGTCAACTATATTCTGTTGTTACATTTCATTCTACATAAAAAACTTTTTTACATTTGAAAAAACATACTGTCTACAAACCACAGGTACAGCCATGGGCAGAATATATATATACATATACATACATGTACACACACACACTCACACATATATACAGTATAAAATGTATATAATAAAATACACATTTTTAGATTTTGTAAAAAATGTTTTTTATTCGTAATTTAAAAAAAATATTCCAAACCAAATTTAAAAAAAAACATGTTTTCAGGAAAAGCCAAAACCCTACAATGTTTTAGAACCAAAACTGCATACAAAACTAACCCACTATTTTTTTTTAGAACCATAATTAAAAACCAATCACCAGTAAAAGTGAACACCCTTAATTGAATGTGCAAATAAGAAGAATATAACTACTTATTTTGGATAAATACTTCTTAGGGAAAACGACAGTAATTATAAGTAATATTTAATAACAATGCCAGATTTTAACGCAACTTTATCTACCTTTCTTCAATGTACACAATGTACACATAGGCCCGTATTCTGTAAGGTGTGATAAGCGCAGATGATGTTCTATCGCAGGAAAAGCCCCATTAAAGCTACAATTCAAACAATACCCTACATGTGTGTTTTTTAAATAAATCAGTTCTGTACTATGAGAAAATACTTGTAGCATTTTTTTTAAAACAACTCTGAAATAAAAATTTTAATGTAATAACCATTTTTTGTTTCTTCAACAACCATTTACAAAGTCACATCCCCTTCCTCTTCAGAAGCAGGCTCTGGCACCCCCCTTTTTTTGAGCCCTGCCCCCTCTCTAGCAGTGCACCAATTGGATCTAGTGACTGCCTGGTCACATGATCTTCTCCACAGAACTTTGCATCTTTAGTCCTCTTCTGCTGCACTGACCGCCATTTAGTGAACCCCCAAGCCGAATCTTCACCAATCGATTACAGGAGAACGGATCGATCGGCAATGTAGCTAATTTCTTATCATTGTGTGGATTATATAGATGTACATATTTAAAGGGAATTTTTTTTTTTTTTTTTTTTAAACTGCAGCTTTGACTGCTGCTTTAAAGTCAATGGTCTTTCCTGGAAAGGCACGTCATCTGCGCTTATCACACCTTACAGAATTAGAGCCACAGCCTTTCTAACAGCTTGAATGGTAGGTTAAGAACACTTAAACCAGGCAGATTTATTTGACGTAAAGAGATAGGAAAACTGTATTAATAAACTTATAGGCGCAACTTTTGATACATCTAATTATAATATTGCCCTAACTATCCCTCTCCACAGTGCTCTGTGGAGCAATTGGAATAAAATTGAAGTACAGTCAAAATAACACAATTTGAACCTGTTTTTGGTGCACTCTTCTATAAGCCTGACTTACATCCATCAAACACAAAGGAAAATGTGAAACTACCCTGAAGGGCATGTTAAAATGATAGTGAATTCATTTTATTGCCCCTCCAAATTGAACTCATAAGAAATACATAACTGAATAGAGATAACATTTATTGCAATCTGCAAAACAAACCCTTAATTCCAAAGAATAGGGACTGTTAATCGATTTAGGATAAAGGTTGAAGGATAAAAGACCATGAAATCTAAAGAAGATAATACGTTATAATGCAACTCTGCCTTTCACCATTATCACCTACGTAGCATACAGTGCTCCCACTGCAGCAAGGGATTCTGGGAAATTACATGCAAATGAGCACACAATGTGTCACCTTTTGTCGGAATATCCATTCACATGGAGCCCATTTAACAGTGGAGGTTTTTTGTTGCATTTTCCACCCACCATAACTTAAAATGTATATGGTAAACCTACCCAGCCTAGAAATATTGCAAAGCAAGTATAAACCAACCTCACACTGATGAGACCCATTAAGCTTGAAACATGTCTGTGAGTGGTTTGACTTGCTTTGCTAGTCCCATGCTGTGCTTAAAAGCTGTGTGAACGGCGATGAATTTGCTTAAATGGGCTCCATGTGAATGGATATTCCAGGCAAAAGGTGACCCATTGTGTGCTCATGTGCATGTCATTTCCCAGAATCCCTTGCTGCAGTGCGAGCACTGTATGCTAGATGATAATGGTTTAAAGGCAGGGTTGCAGACCTGTCTAAGAAATGTGAATGTGCTCACAAGTGATATTCTTTATTGGCTATATGCTAACGGTGGAGGTTTTTTTTGTTGCCTTTTTCACCCACCATAACTTAATATATATATATATATATATATATATATATATATATATACATATATATATATACATATATACATATACAGTGGTCGACAAATCACCAAAAAATCTACTCGCCGAACAAAAAAATCTACTCGCCACCTAGTACCAAACGTGTGCTGCTTGGGCCAATAGGAGCTCGCCACGATGTTAAATCCACTCGCCCGGGGCGTGCAAATGTATAGGTTTGTCGAACACTGTACATATATATATATATATAGTGATACCATCACTGTTTTCTACGTGCTGGAATAGGTTCAGCTATGGGACTTTCCAGTGTACATGGAGTTAATTTCTCCTGAATAAACTACCCTCAGCTGCAGCTAATCAGCCTGGTCTGAATGAACAATGAAAGTGTTTTAAGGCAGACACACGGAGCTGAAAGAGAGAAAAATTGCTGCCCCAGAGAAAGGGACAGAGAAGAGTTCGCCCCAGCAAGGAAAGCTGGTAGAGCCCCTTAGACCCACTTGACAGTGGTCACAGAGCCTGCTGGGACTGCCTTGGTTCTTAATCCTAGTAAGAAGAAGGAAGGACGAGACCGTGCTGAAGCAGGGAATGTCCGGTCCATAGTAATTGAACTACAGAGGAGAGATTCTCTGAGCTCTCGTGGGGCCGAGCTCGCCTAGGAAGGAAGGACGCGAGACTGTGCTAAAGCGGGGACGTCTGCTCCAAACCCTGGACTAACAGATAAGCGAAACCCTTTATTGCTGTGTTCAGAGACTTAATATGTTCAGCCATAATAGTACCTGTTTGGAGTGGTAACCAGCTTAGCTGTCCATCCAGTTAGTAAGGGTTGAAGCTGAATGTGTAGTTCGTCTCCTAAGAGGAGTAGGAGTTTATTTTATGATATTATTTTGACTTAAATAATTAAGTCAACGTTGGGCCTGTTGGTGTATTATTTATCCCTGTTAATAAACCCCATATAGAGAAATACTATGTTCCCTGCCTTAATCTGAACTAAAAGATGATTCAACATGGTATTGGGCATCACTATATATATATATATATATATATATATATATATATATATACAAAGGTCCCATTCATGGACCGAAACGTTGGTTTTGTGTTTATTTTTTCAATACACTTGTTTGTTCAATTCTGGAGTGCTGCCTGCTGATTTTGTTTCCAAACGGTATCGTATTGCTTATTTTTCATTATAGGATCTGCACCCACACCAGTGACGGTGTGCTTTTTGTTCTTTTTCTATGTTATATATATATATAGATAGATATATAGATAGATATATGTAGCCCTCTTACCCCCACCCTAAGTGAGATTGAGGTGGGTAGGTGTATCTGACTACTTATCAGTGTGGTGATGTACCTGTTTGTCAACCAGGAGGGCTGAGCTTCCGCCACGAGGAACCTGGGGTGAATTACTCTTTTTTTTTTTTATAACTTGAATTTTATTGATGAGTACATGCTTGTTATACATATATATATAAAAAAAAATCATTTAAACAAATATTGTTCAAAATAGCATGTAGTGAACATTAATTAACACATAACTGACCCACATGGTTTTTCAAGCCCTATTTAACCATGTGGTAAAGGATAGTCATACCTCTTGTGAGGAGTCGGGGGATAATAATAACAGAAATAAATGATAATAAAATTTTTAAAAAAATAAGAGGGTAAGGGAGGAGGGAGGAGGGAAGAGGGAAGGGGTGTAGGATGGGAATGGGAGATCGGAGGAAATGGATGGAATATTCTCTGAAGGCTGTTGAGAGGTCTTTGATGCCGTCGATTAGCCGCAGTAGCTGAGGAAAGGTATATATGAGCGAGCTCATATTGTGTGAGGTATTTGTTGTGGATATGGGCTTCACCTATCTGTAGGAGAACGCATCTATTGCTATCATAGCCAAATTGTGTCACGCTCTACCCCGGGGATGTCTGTCTGTGCTAGCCAAGGGGTCCAGACTTTTAGGAAATTGTCGCCAGTGTCATTAACTAAGCTAGTTAATTTTTCCATCTGCCAAATAAACCAAATACGATTCCGAATCTTTGGGATAATTGGAATTTCGGGGCGTTTCCATAGTGCTGCGATCTCACACCGCGTTGCTATTGCGAAATGTGCAATGAGTTTATTATGCGATTTTGACAGGCCTTTTACTGGTCTGTTTAAGAGAAACAGCCATGGGTCTGGGGGAATAGAGAGGTCAAAAATCCTCTGGATCCAATTCCTGATTTGTTCCCAAACTAGGGAGATCGAGGGCAAGACCACAGCATATGTAACAGGTCAGCTGTTCCTCCACATTGTTTGGGACACAGTGGGGAGGACCCTGGAGCAAACTTAGATAATTTGAGTGGGGTGAGGTACCACCTCATTAGGACTTTATATGCGTTCTCCTTCAGTGTTGTGCATATGGAACTTTTGGCAGTGGCTAAAAATATGGAGTTCCAATCTTCCTCCTCTAAGGTCTCCCCTAGGTCTAATTCCCATTGGTTTTGGAATGAAGGGGTTTGCAATTTAGATGTAGCGGACTCGACTACCTCTCCATAAATCGTAGATATAAGTCCCTTAGTGTCGGTTTCTACTCGGCAGAGCTTTTCGAAATTTGTCAGGTGGAGGGTATGGGTCGGATTTGTTGTAGAATGCTCTTATCTGGAGGTATTTATAAAATTCTGTGTGGGGGATGTCTTTTTCTAGTCTGATATGGTCGAATGTTTTGATTTTTAGGTTGTATCCTTCTAAATCTTTGAATCTATTATATCCTTTTAGTTTCCAGATAGAACTGTTGTTACCAATTAGGCCCGGTGCAAAATTCGGGTTGTTCCAAATAGGGGACATCAAAGAGCTTCTTGATGTGAGTGAGTTTTTAATTCTAGTTGCTTCCCAAACCGATAGAGAGTTGATCATTGAGGTGAGCGGCAGGATAGCGGGTTTCCTCGCTAATTTAGGTAACCAAATCAGACTACTGAGCTCTAATGGAGAGCACGCAGCACTTTCTAATTCTACCCATCTCTTCAATGTAGGGTCAGAGTGCCATTGAATAATATGACTTAATTGAGCCGCTTTATAGTATGATAACAGGCAGGGTACCACTAAGCCGTCAGCTAAGGTAGGTCTTTTCATATTCAGTTTATTTACTCTCGGTTTCTTTCCGTTCCAGATAAAGTTAGATATTGCAGACTGAAGTGAGAGTATATCCTTCAGTTTGAGTGGCACTGGTAATGTCTGGAAGAGGTATAGGATACGGGGAAGTAGATTCATTTTAACGCTATGTATCCTACCTATCCAAGAAATCTTCTTGGAAGACCATCTGGTCCTGTTTCAACGTCCAAATTAGGTTGGGATAATTTGCATTGTAGATGCTTTTTGCATCTTTGGTGATATGAATTCCTAGGTATTTTATAGACTTCTTCTGCCAATTGAATTTGAAATTTAGTTTCAGTAGTTTTTCCGTATGTCGAGGGAGATTGATATTCAGAGCTTCAGATTTGGATTGGTTTATTTTAAACCCAGAGATTTTGGAGAATTTGTCTAGTAGATCAAATAGATTTGGTAATGAGGTGAGGGGTTTTGAAATGATTAGTAAGATATCATCTGCATACAGGGCCGCTTTATGGGATTGAGCGTATGTGTTTAACCCTGAGATATCAGTATTATCTCGAATGCGTGCTGCCAGAGGTTCGATACATAAGGCAAACAGGAGGGGAGATAGAGGGCACCCCTGTCTTGTGCCGCTTTGAATTTGAAATGGAAGTGAGGGGAAGCCCTGATGTATAACCCTAGCGGATGGGCTTGAAAACAGCGACATAATCGCTCCGCTCACCCTGTCCCCGAAGCCAAATGCTGCTAGCGTCTCTTTTAAGTATGGCCAGTCGATCCTATCAAAAGCTTTTTCAGCATCCAGACTTAATAGCATGGTTTGAGTATTATTTTTATTTGCCAATTCTAGCAGATCAATAAATCGTCGGGTGTTATCCGCTGCTTGCCTTCCTTTGATGAAGCCGACCTGATCTGGATGTATTAGTCTGGGTAGGATTAGACTTAATCTGTTGGCCAACAATTTAGCATATATTTTTATATCGGTATTGATTAAGGAAATTGGCCTATAACTATTACAATTCAGCGGGTCCTTGCCAGGTTTGTGTATTAGAGATATAGACGCCCGCAGCATATCCTCGGGGATTGAGGCTCCTGCTAATACAGCGTTGAACATGAGGAGCAGCTGTGGGGCAAGTGAATTTGAGAACTTCTTATAGTATAGCCCCGAGAAACCATATGGTCCTGGTGTCTTTGATGGTTTAAGTTCTTTGATGGCCTGAGACACTTCTTCTAATGTGAAGTCGGCACCCAGGACCTCCTTGTCCTGCTCTGTCAATCTCCCTATCTTTGAGCTGGCTAAGAAATCTCTTAGAGCTCTGCTCGTGTTGATATTATGTGCCACTTTCTTACCATCATATAGGGAACTATAAAATGAACCAAATTCTTCTACTATCTTTTTGGGATTGGCTGTTTGTATGCCTGATTTTAAGCGTATAGCTTGGATGTTAAACTTAGATTGCCTATCTTTTAAAGCTCGAGCTAGCATCGTATCCGGCCTGTTAGCTTTTTTGTAGAATTTCCTCTTGGACCAACTCAGGGAGTTATCTGCTCTGGAAGTCAATAGCATGTTTAGTTCAATTTTTGTATCTTTTAGATCATGAGTTGTTTGTGAGTCGGGATTAGATTTGTGGTTTAAGATAAGGGAATGTAATTTAGATTGGAGCAATTTAATTTTGGAATCTCTTTCTCGTTTTCGTTTAGCTGTGATGTTGATCAATATGCCCCTTAAGGTTGCTTTATGAGCCTCCCAAAGTATCATATGGGATTCCACAGAGCCTGTGTTTATTGTGAAAAATTGAACTATTTCTTGATCTATTATATCACATATTTCAGGTATCTTTAGAATAGACTCATTAAGTTTCCAGTTTGCACCTGGCCGATTGGGTCGGATATTATTGCACCTTAGCTCTATTGGTGCGTGGTCAGACCATGAAATATCATGGATCTCTGTTTGCGTGACCATAGGAACCAGGTGGCACGAGATAAAGAGGTAGTCGATTCTACTGTATGAGGTATGTGGGTGGGAATAAAAGGTGTAATCTCTGGTAGATGGATGGAGCTCTCTCCATATATCCACTAACTGGGTGTCTATCAGGCCTCTATGAAGGGCGGATTGCGCTTTTTTATTGTCAGAGACTCCTCCTCTTGATCTATCTATATCTGAATGCATTGTTATATTGCAATCTCCTCCTACAATGACGCAGCCTTTGGCTACTGAGTTTAGTATTTTGAAGAATTTATCAAAGAAAGTTGCGTCTTGTATACAGGGAGCGTATAGGGAGGCCAATGTAATAGGCTGTTCATGGATCATTCCTACTAATATAATATAGCGGCCTTCGGTATCTTTTTTAATTGTCTGTGAGACAAATGGGATTTTATTATTGAACAGAATGGCTACCCCTCTTTTTTTGATTGAAGCTGATGAAGTGAAATTTTGGGAGAAGCCCTTGTCTAGGAATTTGGGTGGGTTGTTCTTATTGAAGTGTGTCTCCTGTAAGAACAACACATCTGCCTGTTTTCTCTTGTAGTCCGTAAAAGCTCATTTTCTTTTGATTGGGCTATTAAAGCCTTTTAAATTGTGAGATATTAAGGTTAACGCCATGTGTCATAGTGGTGGAAGTAACCAGTGTAAAGACCCTTATACTCACCTTTAGCTATTGCTCTGTTGAATCTATCCGATGTTCCTCTCATAAGTGCATCGATTAGTCTCATCCATAGGGCTCCGTTTGTCCATGGGAAGGTAGGGAAGGGGACATAAGAAGGATAGGTAGACAGAACAAGGGAGGTTACAAGAGGGATATAACGTGGGTTAGAAAGCAACATATAAAAATGGAAAAGTATAAAAAGGAGTGAACAAAAAACAGGAACGTGTCTCGTGAGCCCCCGAGGGATGTTCCTGTGCCCGGTAGGTAGGTCTGCTGGCTCCATCTCATGGATGGACCTGACTCCTGTATTGGAGGCAATCCTACCTGGGACTTGTGGTTGGTCTCTCCTGTTGAGGGACCAAAAAGAAAAATACATGCGCGTCGCCGGGGATAACCCCACCGGCACAATTTCCATAAATTCAATAACTTATTAACTGCGGCAGCTTAACTTGGGTTTCTTGAGTGCCTCATAACATTGAGAACCTTAATATGAACAGAGATATCAATTATACTCCTCCTGGGTAACCGTAAAACCTATTGTCAAACATAATCAAAACTTTCTCAGCGTATAGCAACTATGAAGCAACATTTGGTAGACTATCTTAAATAATGCTCCGATCTTATTGCGAATATTATTGCGGGGAATGCCTGTACATGACATATGACAAATGATACAAATAAGGCATATAAAACAGATATATGGACATATAAGGTAGATAGGGCGTCTATATCTTCATAGAATAAATAAACATATCTTTAACCAATGTATAAGATAGTGAACAATGTAAAATGTATCAACTGTATTAACTGCTATTCTGTTGAGGATAATAATCCAGAAGTTATGAGAGATATAAACATATACACTTCATATACCTCTTATGTAAAGTATAGATGCTAATAGTTATATATACATTACACTGCTCAATCACTTACATTATCGATATAATTTATATGTAGATCTTTTAGGAGTCTGTCGTCTCGTTTGGAATCCCTGTGTCAACTATATTGAATGCTATTTTTATATTACATTAGGTGTCTACTATGATTATCTGGGGTATATTGGTAGAGATAATAATGCAACTAACAGTGTTGAAAGTGAATAATAGAGGATAATAGTACAGCTAAACCCCGTTATAACACGCCTCGCTATACCGCGATTCGGTTATAACGCGGTTTTCCCGTGGCTCCCGTTTTAAAAAACACTGCACACACTGCACACACTGCACACTCACTACACACACACTGCTCATTGCTCACACTGCACACACACTGCACACTGCACACACACTGCACACTGCACACACACTGCTCATTGCACACACTGACACACTGCACACACACTGCACACACACTGCACACTGCACACACACTGCTCATTGCTCACACTGCACACACTGACACACTGCACACATACTACACACTGCTCATTGCTCACACTGCACACACACTGCTCACACTGACACACACTGCACACTGCACACACACTGCTCATTGCTCACACTGCACACACTGACACACTGCTCATTGCTCACACTGCACACACACTGCTCACACTGACACACACTGCACACTGCACACACACTGCTCATTGCTCACACTGCACACACTGACACACTGCTCATTGCTCACACTGCACACACACTGCTCACACTGACACACACTGCACACTGCACACACACTGCTCATTGCTCACACTGCACACACTGACACACTGCTCATTGCTCACACTGCACACACACTGCTCACACTGACACACACTGCACACTGCACACACACTGCTCATTGCTCACACTGCACACACTGACACACTGCTCATTGCTCACACTGCACACACACTGCTCACACTGACACACACTGCACACTGCACACACACTGCTCATTGCTCACACTGCACACACTGACACACTGCTCATTGCTCACACTGCACACACTGACACACTGCTCATTGCTCACACTGCACACACTGCACACTAAAGGAAACTTATCAAAATGTGGCGCTCTAAATAATCAGATATAACCAATAATAATACTATGAATAGTACAGTGATACTTATACAAATATATGATGCAGCTGTGACCCAGTTGAGGTTTGCTCAGTCAATCCTCTTGTAGAATAGTAGCGATGAAATGTCCGGGAAGCGCAATATATGTAAAAAAAGAATAAAATACAATGGTGATAGTGCAATATTGTTAAGGTGAAATGGATAAACTCAAAAACAGATGACGCTGCTCTCAATGTATATACTCACAAACGTGTGAGGTTATTCAGGCACATAAAGGTATCTTTTAAGGTATTGTTGTTAGTCCCTCCATCATCAGGAGATACAGCAGTCAATGCAGCCCCATATAGATGTACTCCCAGGAACCTTAATCAAAGATACAACTGGACATAGTGCAGACTGTATGTATAATTTATGAAGGTAAGTAAAACAAGTTTACACTCACATAGTTTCAAATAAAGGTAAGCATTTAGATCTCAATGGATCTCTCCGGCCGGATGAATGGTATCTCAGCTCCCCCTCTCTCGTGGCGTGCGTTCCACCGGTGCGTTCCAAACACCGGAAGTGATGTCATCTGCCGCGTCCACTTCCTGGGGTTCCGGCCGTCTCAGGGATAGAGCGTCACTCTACGCGTTTCACCACATAGGTTTCATCACCTGATGAAACCTATGTGGTGAAACGCGTAGAGTGACGCTCTATCCCTGAGACGGCCGGAACCCCAGGAAGTGGACGCGGCAGATGACATCACTTCCGGTGTTTGGAACGCACCGGTGGAACGCACGCCACGAGAGAGGGGGAGCTGAGATACCATTCATCCGGCCGGAGAGATCCATTGAGATCTAAATGCTTACCTTTATTTGAAACTATGTGAGTGTAAACTTGTTTTACTTACCTTCATAAATTATACATACAGTCTGCACTATGTCCAGTTGTATCTTTGATTAAGGTTCCTGGGAGTACATCTATATGGGGCTGCATTGACTGCTGTATCTCCTGATGACGGAGGGACTAACAACAATACCTTAAAAGATACCTTTATGTGCCTGAATAACCTCACACGTTTGTGAGTATATACATTGAGAGCAGTGTCATCTGTTTTTGAGTTTATCCATTTCACCTTAACAATATTGCACTATCACCATTGTATTTTATTCTTTTTTTACATATATTGCGCTTCCCGGACATTTCATCGCTACACACTGCACACTGCACACACACTGCTCACACTGACACACACTACACACACACACACACACACACACACACACACACACACACACTACACATATACATAAATCAGCCTTACCTTGGGGATGATTGGTGAGGCATGTGGCTGCAGGGGGGGGGGGCGTGCCGGTGGGGGTGGTGCTGCTGTGGAGGGGGATGATGGCTGCGGGGGCCCCCGATGCTGCGGGGGCTGGTGGGATGGCCCGGTGCAGCGCGGGGGGGCATGGGGGGGGGGGCAGGACGACCCTGTGCTACGGCAGGGCCAGGGGGCCCTGTATTGCGGCGCGAGGGCCCTGTGCTGCGGCGGGGGGGAGCCGGACCGGAGGGGAATCCCCCCTCCCATCTCCTGTCACGCGGTGACAGGGGAAGCGGAAGCCGTAGGGGCATCCCCCCTCCCATCTCCTGTCCCGCGGTGACAGGGGAAGCTGAAGCCGGAGGGGAATCCCCCCTCCCATCTCCTGTCACGCGGTGACAGGGGGAAGCCGGGACCGCGGGGTAAATATGCACTGATGCGGCGGCCATTTTTTTTTTTAAATTAGCGCGACCCCGTTAGTAACGCGGTGGTCTCGGGGTGGACCCCGAGGACCGCGTTATAACGGGGTTTAGCTGTATATAGAATAAACAGTGTCTTGTATATAGCCAAAGATATACATATAGAATATAGCATAGATTGTACGTATAAAGTCTACCTACCTATATATATATATATTCCTACGAATGTATACCTGAACATCCCATATGCACAGATTACTCATATAGTACACCTCTAGTATCTGCATACTATAGTACATCTCAATATATTATATCTTCGTATAGTATATTACAGAATATATATATACTTGTCTATATTTCTTAGCTATACAGCTCCCTAGTATATATATATCGTGCATACAATATAGCATATAAATAGAGAACAAAGGATATATGTATTACCTATATATATATATATATACCGCATACGTAAAACATACATGTATATACAGCATGTATATGGCACATAGCATACAGTGTAGTATAGTATGATATAGTATATTTCAGTGAATGTATATACGTCTACAACTCCTATCTCTACAGCTTCCTAGTGTATATATTTTGAGTATATATATACACTATACAAATGCAAACAGTGTATATATATATTGTGTATATAATACAGCATCTAAATAGAGAATAAATATAAAACAAATAGAGAACAGGAGGCATATGTATTACTTATATGTACATACAGCATACGTACAACCTAGACATATATATAACATGTTTATGGCATATAACATACAACGAATATATATTATAGAGTATATAGCACATGCATATATTCATTTATATTCATTCATAATCTTAAGGTTGTTTTTTTAACTTTTGTGAATAATGTAACTTTACTATAACTTTATTTTGAAAACTTAGTGTAACCGTAACTGTAACAACGGGACCTGTAGGTACTTGAAAGTGGAGCAGGCTATAAGTTCAATCGCCTATTGCCTCTCCACTTAGGTCTCACAGATGGGTTGCTGTCTTTAAGATACAGGCTTCTGTATCGGGGCACAGCCATCTTTGGTACACGAGATCTCCAGGAAGTGTCCAATATCTCTGTACTGTGTTAGCCGAGCTTCAATAATCAAAAATAAATAGATGATACCATTCTGTGGCTAACGAAATGCTTTTATTTGTGCGAGCTTTCGAGATACACTGATCTCTTCTTCCGGCGGTGTTACAATGAATAAAGCAAGCAATATAATATATATATTGTAATTATGTACAGTATATAGCTATACAGTAATTACTGGTTTCCTCTGTGCACGTCAGCAAGGGCAGATAAAGTTCTTACGGCAACACTCTGCAGGAGCCATTGAGCTGATTTCAGCTCTATTTACTGATAAGCTGTTTTAAATCTTACACATTGTGAGTGCCTTTAATCTTTTCTTTTGTTGATATATTTTGATTAAATATACTACACCATGACGTGGTTTTCGGTTGCGCTTTCTTTTTAGATTTCAAAGCTATGATTATGTATGCATTGCTTCACCTAACAGATACTAGAATAACTTTGCCTTGCCAGTAAGTCAGAAATTCTTAGCGGGTTGCTTTCAAATGTACTGAATCATCTGCCACCTTTTATTTCTATCTTGGAGATAAGACAAACAGAAAGGTTGTATTGTGGCTACAAATTTTGGCACGCTAACTTCCTTCCAGCTTTCTCTCATTCACCTTACTTTCTTCTCACTTATCGAACCTATTCTGGAAGCTTTGACAGTGCCAATTCTGTGCTAGCGCATGGAAAACCCCATTAACTTCTCATTGAAGTCAAATGGACTTTCCGTACGGCACTACCACAGCATACACAATAAGACCCTATGTCCTCTTCTTCTGTCTTTCCCTATATACCTACACATTTTCTCTGGTCTCCTTTACATCCCCTATCTGATCCTGTGACCACTTTTGTCGGTCACCTTAAATCTCTCCTTGGCCCATATTCTATTCTTCCCATTCGGTAGTTCTGGACTTTATGAGATTAAAGCCCTTGTCTGCTTGTCTTGTGTTTAGATTCCAGCTATTGCACATACAGTAGATGCAGCTCATCGTGAACACCTGAAGCTCAAGGAGGTCGGCTAGAAAGATTATTGAGACAATGGGCAACCTGGGTTATTATAGAATAAATGCATCAAACATAAAAGTATGGGCCAGGAAAAGGAAACCTGGCCTCAGAAAACATACAAACTAAAGCAGCAGTTCCATAAAATATTGCAGACTTGCAGTGCCACTTAGACTTAATGGCAGTGATCTATTTAATCCTGCGCTACAGTGTCTGTACTTCATGTGCTAAAGACATTTTATAGTCTTGGATGCTAAGAATGTTCAAGCCACAATAATGAGAATTATTATACTATTCTTTATATAAAACTAGACAAATCATAAATGTTTTGTGTGTTTTGTTTTGCAGAACATGTAGATTCCAATGTAATGTTTTTCCATATATCACAGAAATGTTAGTCCAAATGCTAAACAAATAAAAAAATATATGGAATAATGTCAAGTGAATATGAATAGTGTAAAATAATCTAGTTCACTCTAGATACCGTAGTCAGCAACTAAAAACAGAAAATCGAATTAGTCTGAATGTTTAGATTTAATTACAGATATATACATTCTTCATTGGCTCATTCATGGATTGAAGACTCTCACTCATTCATTTGTCACAAAAGGCACTGCTAATTTCTTCCTATGTGTTTCTTCATCACTTTCTAGAGTGTATTGATTTTTGCCAATTAAATTTCTGATGTCATTTGAGTTTTGATAGTAATCAATCTACAACTGGAGTGTAACTAACATGATGAATTGTTTTCATTCTAATTGTTGTTGAATTGTATTAAAAGTGTAATAGCACAAAAAATAGTTTGGGAAAGACACGATTTAGAAACATATTCATCACCCAGCTTTAATGGTTGTCATCTTGATGCGCATGAAATGAGAACTATTTTATTTCCATTCAAAAATTGGCAGTCATTTTTTTCCTGTGTTCTGCACCCAAACCTTTGTAATACGTGAAAAATAAGAACCAGCATTTTTCCCCCATAAAACTGTTAATTTCCTTAAAGTTTGTGAACCAATGCAAAATTCAATCTCCCCAGTCTGAAATAATCTGAAATAAATGTGGGTTCTCTCTCTCTCTGGAACTTTTTGGGGCTAAAAAGTTCTAGCAAACTTTTCTGAGAATATTTACGTTTCCACAAGTTCAAGTGAAACATTGGCGAACTAAATTTGAGCATGTCTGCAGACCTTCGTGGTCACATAAACATTTTGAGAATCGACATGTTCTGTATTTCTGGCTCAATGTAAATATAATTAAAATATAATTAAAAATATTGCCTTATACTATACTTTTTCAAGCATTTCCTAACATTTGAAACCGTGAACAGAGCAGAAATGAAATTAGCTAAATGCAGAACTGCATTTAATAACATTTAAATTGACCCTTTTAAAAATAATGTCCTTTCTATTATGGGTCACTATTCTACACTTCATCAATAAGGACTGACAAAATGCATGAGTACTGTATATTCATGTGTTACTCAACAAAGCACATAGCATAAAATCTAATGATGCATATTATTTTCTAAAGAGCAAAATAATTTTTGAGGGTAAGAGAATTAAGAAAAGATATGCTTGATGTTGTATTCCCTTATGATATCTTTATTTGGACCATAAATTTCAGTTCAGAGGAAATTAAACCTTAAAGGTTTGCAATGCTGGTAATTAGAACACTTTAACTGTGCCTTGCAGGGAAATTAAACTTAATTTCAACAGTGGGTGAGCTGGAGTATCTTAACATTTTAATCAATTTTATTTGATTCCAGATATTCATACTTGTTGAAATAGGAAATGAGACTGGACTCATTTATGAAAACTAGGTGTAAACCATTTTCATAATTTCTCCAAGGAGTCATACATTTCTGCAGATGTTAACAATAATTACTAATAATTTAGATGTAATAAAAGGAAGCATCTACCACTTTATACCTGTAAAAACAAACAAAACAAAGAAAACTTCCAAAGCATTATGCACATTGTCAAAAACAAAAATGTATTGCTTTAGAAATTAGACCTTCATCAGGATGATTTCCTTAAATACTGATATAGGCTGGAGACAGGTCATATTTAGTAGACGGTCCCAAGCCATGAGGTTCTTGAATGGACTGTGAGAGATATTACTGCACAATACGGCGATTTACTGCTTTGCACCACTTACAGAAGACATATTCAACTAAATTGGTCGTTGGTATGTTATGGCTTAGCCCTGTTTATTAAATATGGCTCATTATGTCACATGTTAAATAGAGTAGCAACATCACCACATCCAGGTGACTTATGATGAAAATATGATGTCTGATCCTCACACACCTCACGTTGAAATGGCAGGAACAAATAACATGAACTAGTAGTCATTTTTTGGAGATTATACATATGTTACAACCATGAAATCCAGCTCTCTAATTAAATTACTTTTCTTTAACAATGTTGTTTTCTTGTCTTTTCAGTTTATTATTTACTGCCAGGGCAGTTCGCTACCACAAATGATCCATGGGAGTATGTGGGATTCTGGGCCATTTCTGGTAATGTTGATAACTGCAACCTATGACCTTAACCCCTAACCTAACCTTAAACCCTAACCCTAAAAACCCTTATCCCTAATCTTAGCCATTAACTTTAACCCCCAAACCCTACAAATTCAAATCCCTAATCCTAACCTTCTTCCACAACCATGATATTTCTAACATTAACCCCTAAACCCTAAAAAGGCTAAACCCTACAGCAGGAGATCCAGAAGGTGAAAAAACAGAGCAAAGCAGCAACAAATCGAAGGGCTACAATACCATGGCTAAGTTTAAAAAATAATTGAATGAAAATAGTGACAACATGGATCAGATGAAGGTAAATTACTTTAACACGTTTCACGCATGTTTCAGCACTTCGTCAGAGAGAAACAGCCATGGCAATTGACCCACAGAGGCTACAGTAACTGGATGGACAAATGGCAGCTGTGAATTGTCCCATTCCTTGGCACACAAATTCAAGCTACCAAAAAGTGAAACATTTATTGAAGCGCTGTGGCTTTCACTAGATGTGCACCACATTTCCCTTGATCCATAAACGCATCAAATTCTTTTGGTGAACACCAAAATCCCCAAATATACATATTTTATTTCTGCAATTTTTTTTTAAATGTAATATGTACATGCAAGAAGTAGCCCAACACCAAAAGCCAACTCCCTGATGATTATAGGGTTAATTCTGAATGAAGTGCTGGCCTTTGTAATGGTGGTGGCTGAGTAGCGCATGGCTATCAGCAAGGCTAGAGAAAACTGGTTTTAGCCCGAGGTTAGTTACGTCTGCAGAAATCTGCACATGGCACACAGAGAGACCTCCATTGGACAACGAGCTACATTTATCTATACCTTTAAACTAATTAATATCATATAATGAAGCAAAGATTGGTGGATATTATGGATCTCGGGAAGTAGGGGGTCCCCGGACTTGAAATCAATGCACTGTATGCATGCTATTTTGGCTTGTTAAACAAATTTGAAGATTGTATGTCAAATAACGAAGATTTTATTTGCATCTTACATCAGTCTTCTGGTTCACTTCCTTCAGTACATTTGAAATTATTCTCGTGTAAGCACTTTAAAGGCAGACTACATACTACTTAATTAAATTGACCATGTACACTATATAGGAACAGATGCACTAACCTCTCTTTAAACCTATATATTACATGAAACCAAGCATTGAAACATACCATTAGAACAAATGTATGTAAAAAGGTATGTTCATTAGCAAAGAATGATCGTGCTAATTTACTGTAGAGACCTCTAGCTATACTCTAAGCTACTGTAGGAGACAGAGCAAGAGCAGCATGAATTTTTGGTGAATGGAGTTTGCCGGCACATTCTCTGGATGACAAATGACTGTTTAGTCTCACAAATCTTTACATTTTATTTGAAACTGAACATTTGTATTGCGATGAAAGGCAGACAAAATTGCATTTTTTTTAATGGTGTATGGAATTAGAGAATTACACATTAAAAAAATTATATATTTTGTTTCAAAGCATGGAGAGGCAAATCAGTACTATGACCCAGATGCTATAAGCTCCACTAGGCTATTTAACCTAAGGAAGGGAAGAGAAGGTGGGGAAAAGAAGGGAAAGGAAGAGAAGACAGGTGCCCAAAAAGGACTGTCTCTGAGATACATGCTAATTTAACTAATTTAAATATACTTTGCATGTCCAAATTAGCATATATCCCAGGTATCTGAGATGTGGTACTTTTTGTGCACAAGGGGTAGCCTGGGTTGTTAGGTTATTCTCTTTAGTGGACAGTCATTATGAACAACCTGACGTTAATATAGGTTAATGTCATGTTAAATAGCCTAACAGAGCTTAGAGCATCTGGCCCGTAAGCAGTATATAAAATATTTATTTTTAAAAATGTTAGAAATTTATACTTTTTTGTTGAGCTGCAAATATTTGTAAAGTCATAAATGACACTGGAAATTTGAAGTGTAAAAATATTTATTAATAATGACTTTGGCTTCAGCATCTTCCAGAACAGGGGTCTCCAAACTCAGTCCTCAAGGATCGCCAACAGGCCGGCTTTTATGGATATCCCTGTTTCAGCACAGGTGGCTCAATCAGTCTTTGACTGAGCCACTGATGAGCCACCTGTGCTGAAACAGGGATATCCATAAAAGCCGACCTGTTAGCGATCCTTGAGGAATGAGGTTGGAGACCCCTGTTCTAGAACACCATAAGCTTGTCCTTCCTGCAGCCAAGGAAGACACCTTGTGAAGAAAAGATTGGGAAATTAGGCAGGTCTGTGGAATGCCAAAAGAAGAAGAATTTATAATTAACCTTTCTACCTCTCTAATATATTTCACAGTCATCAAATAATTTACAAATATATTGCTCAAAGCTTCTGAACGATGATGTTTACAACCCCAAAGATCACTGTGTTCCTCTGAACCCTTCCGATTTGAAAATTGACTACTCTTATTTTTCGTAGTCATATACCCCACTGTGAAATAATCCAGGAGATTTCATGTTTATGTACAAAACATGTACTGTATATTGTCTAAAAACTGCTTGTATATTATTTGAATTCTTTCCTCATTTACGTATCTAAGAAAAACAATATGTACTTCTTTTTCTGATTTTCTTCTATCATGTGGCCTAAATTTGAAAGGCTAATAATAATATGTTGAATTATAAAACTTTCGAAGAGTAGAAGTTAAAATTACCAATGCTTTCATTTTATTTTAAGTTTGAAATATGTTGCCAATTGGGACTGCAATTTTAATTTTTTTAAATTTATTTTGCAGTCAGAAACAAGCAGGTTGCACTGGACACTACAAAGTATATATCTTTACGTCAATATATACATTGGAATGCCAAACTGAATTTAAAGCAGCAGGTGCACTTTGGTTAGAGTCTGTGCAGAGGTCATATGCTCAAATTAAATCTGAGAGTCCTTGAAATGTTCGCATTAATTATTAAAAATAATCAATGCTTAGTGCCCATTTAGAATTGTCTAGAGAATCTAGGTCATCTATACTGTACATAGCAATGTTGTTAGGGTATTCTTTATAATGGTGACTATTACAGATTGGTATATTATTAACTTCTTTGTTACTTCACTCATAGACAAAGTGATAGATTATTAAACATCTACAGTATTTACTCAATACAGAAGAAGAAAAACCTCCAATGTACTTGTGGCCAGGGTTCCCCTTCGGGCTTCTTGCCTTCTCCTTATCTCCAGGAACGCTGCGGGGGGGGGGGGGGCGCGGCTGTCAACAAAGGGGTGCGGATGCACCCGGCGAGCGCCGGCAGCTGCGGGGAGCAGTGGCAGGCATCGGGGGCTGATAGCTGAGGCAACCGGGTAACCATAAGTCCCCGGCGGCTCCGCCATTTTTGTCTAAATCGTGCATGCGCGAAGCACGGCACAGAGTGGCGGCATAGAGACAGCTCTGCATGGGGAACTATAGCTCCCAGGAGGCATAGGGGCAAGGCACCACCTGACTCACGGCAGCCAATAGGGTGCAAGTTTCCCCTGCAAGGGGATGTTGGATACATTTTTTGTGCTGTGAGCCACGCCTGTCGGAGCTGGGACAAGGAATGGTAGGTTGTGTGTGCAGGGGTCTGTGGCTCCTGCAGTAGGCCAGATACCTCCTGTTAGGTCCCAGCTACGCCCTGACTCCCCTCATTTTGTGGTTGCTGCAGGGACAGGACAATAGATAGGGACACTGCCCTGTAGTGACATTGTGAGGGACACAGACAGGATGCAGCTGTATCCTTGCATCACGTGGTCTGGGATCAGTTCACCATATACAGTAAAGAGACATTCTTCATGGTGGCACCATCCACGTGGGATACCACCCAACGTAGAGGCGGAGGCTACGCCAACATCGCTGGGACCAGTAGATCTACTTTATCTTCTGGCCATACCCGGGTGCAGGAGCACCTGGGCAGGTACTACAAGTGTTGGGTGCCCAGGGACAGCGCAGTACTTTGGGGTGACCACGACAGGGGTGTGGACACGGTGTTGGAAACACGGTGAGGGGTTACGGCCGTACGAGGCCTGGTGGGTAGCTGTAACCATTATTTAGTGCTATATAGTAAACTTGTTCTGCGGGACCCAGTGTGTACTCTTTATTATGTGTCCTGTAACGGGGTTATTCTACATATAGAATCCCGTACAGGTGGAGGCGCTACCGAGCACTGATCCAGGTGCGCTCCAGGTCCCCAGCAGCGGAGGCTCAGGACTCTTGTGAGCCACAGGTATTGCACCACACATACGCTGTAGCTACACATCTCCCAAGGGGGTGGGGAAAAGTGTGTTACATAATGTATTGGCAGTTACAAGTGGGTAGGTTGCACTTTGGCTGGTATGCTTTTAACTATTAATGTAAATGTAACATCTTTGCATTTATGTATGTTAAAAGATGCTCTGTATTTGATAAGCAAAATGTGTTTATGGTCAAGCAAATAATAGATTATTCCACACAGTAAATGTATCTTGAATCGCTTAATTTATTTAAAGGTTATAACATTCCCACCACGTATGGTTCATAGTGAAGTGCAAAAATGAACCAAAGCATAACATGCTGTACACCTTGTCGAAGGAGACCAATTAACAATATGAAACTAGTGTGCACAAAATCTTAAGTCAAAAATAGTCTTTGTAATCCTTCATTACATAATGTTATTTATGTCTCGGCAATAAATGTTTTTAATTTTCGAAACTTGAAGTTTGCTTTCCATGGCCCTGAAATCTATGTACTGTAAGGAATAAGATTGATCGTTAATTCTAGCTACCATGTTTTGATGCAGTGGCCAGTACAATATATTTTAGTAGAAGACAGTATTATGTCCTGTATTGTACTTCTTGGGAACATGTGAACTGGTGGGGGCTCTATTTATTGAACCATCTGTCTAGCACCAGTGCTCTCTGAATGTGCTTCCATGGCTTTCTTGACTTTCAACGTATATTCGTTATTCACAAAGGCAGAAGTTTACAGCCACTGGGGGTCATGTACTAAGCTCCGTTAAGTCACTTTTAGAGCGCAAAGTGCTCTTAGAACGTGATGTTGCGCTGAACACGATGCACTAAGCCAGGCAAACAGGCACTTTGCGCTCTAAAACTGACTTTTTTCAGGAAATTTTTCTAAGTCCAACTTTGCTTGTTCGTTACCCTGTTTGCGTTAAATTCTGCCCTTAAGCGGGATGCTCTAAGCAACGCAACCTTAGCGTACGCGAAAGTTGCGTTGAACATAACACGTCAGCTCAAAGTAGACGCAAAAAAAGCTGGAGTTTGAAACATTTCCTGCTTTACATTTATGCAGGCGCAACACCCATACAACAGGCAGGCGGGTGTCCCCGGCTGACCCCGCGGGGGTCCCCGAGGGAGGCCAGGGGTCGCGCGGGTGTCCCCGGCTGACCCCGTGGCGGTCCCTGGGTCCCCGCGGGAGTGTTGGGGTACCCACGGGCCTGCGGTACCAATGTTGTGCCTACAAAAATAATAAACATTATTTCTAACTAAATACACCCCCCTAACACATACAGTACAATAAGCACCCACCCTGAACTGACTATACCCACCCTGTACCCATTGAGTAGTATAGTGGTACATCATTCCCATATAATAATAATATGGGCATGATAAGCCTCTATTGCACTCAATGGACACCCTAATTACAATACATTAATGCACCAGATACACAATAATAAAACCTAACTCCAAAAAAACATACTTCACTAAATAAAAACAGTAGCCAGCTAATCTAATGAATACAAGCAATAACAACATCAACAATTAATTAATTAAATCATTAACCAATGAAACCAATTAATTCCTAAACCAACTCAAAATGAATAGTAACACTAACCAATCAAACCAATGAATTACTACAACATTAATGAATGTAACCATTAAAAGACAAAGAAATACATTCAAACAATCTCTGAAGTAACAATAAAACACATTAGCTAACATAATACAATATTAACTACAAGCAAACACTAATCGCAAACATTTTATTACATTAAGCAGGAAAAAAACAAACAATGACATCCACATAAAAAAACTGACATTAAAAACACCAACAGCAATACCAAGCCACAAATGCCCCCCAAATATTGTCATAATAATGTATTAATCTGTACCTTAAAGTGGTACAGATTAATATATTATCAGTCAATGTGCCTCCCCCAAAAAATCAAAAAAACACATCCAATGAAGACCCCTGTAAAAAGAGACATTTACAAACATTCAATATATTACTTACCATTAGAAGTGGAGGCCCTCCGACTCTCGGGGTAACAGGAAGATCACGTACCTTGAAGGACTCCAGCAGCATCCGATGCCATCCGCCATGAAGATCCGGATCAGGTACCCAAATCTTCTTTTTTCTTTCTTTAATCACCTTCTTCTATCTTCATCTGTCACCATTTCTTGATCTTCTTTATCTTCTATCTTCATCTGTCAATCCAAAAAAATCCCAATCGATGTTGTCTCGTCGTCTTCTTGGGCTCAAATGAGGCGTCGCGGCCTTAAATAGGGCTTGTGACGTCACATTTTGCCTCAAAATGGTTAACAGCCACCTGATTGGCTGTTCAAACCATGTTCCGACTTTAATTGTTTTTTTTTTACATGACGTCACTTAAAGGGAATGATGCCAGCCAATCAGAATGGCTGTGCTTCATTTGCCTTTAAGATGACTTCACTAAATCCAAGATGGCCGGCGTCACATGGTATTTCAGCCAATCAGAGTGTGGAATTGGTTCCCACGATCTGATTGGCTGAAATACCATGTGACGCCGGCTTCGTCACGTCATCTTAAAGGTAAATGAAGCACAGCCATTCTGATTGGCTGGCATCATTCCCTTTAAGTGACGTCATGTAAAAAAAAAATTAAAGTCGGAACATGGTTTGAACAGCCAATCAGCCAATCAGGTTTCATTGGTTAATGGTTTAATTAATTCATTGTTGATGTTGTTACTGCTTGTATTGATTGGATTAGCTGGCTACTGTTTTTATTGACTTTATTTAGGTATGCTAATGCAGTGTTTAATAATGGGCAAATAATCTATTATCCATAGCTGGATAATAGTAATTTTGCACATTATTGTACTGTATGTGTTAGGGCGGAGGAGGGGGGGGGGGGGGTTGTGTATTGATGTTTGTTAAATCTTTTTTTAATATACATTTGATTAATAGTGTACATGAGCAGGGGGTCTCCGGAGCTGAACAGCATTGGTTTCAGGTCTCAGGACACCCTACTTCAGGAGATATAGGCCCCGTTATGCGGTGCCGGTATCCCCTGCACTTTCAAGCTTCCGCGTCACGTGACCAGGACATTGAAATTCTACAGGGGATACCGGCACCCCATAACGGGGCCTGTATCTCCTGAAGTAGGGGGTCCTGGGACCTGAAACCAATGCTGTTCAGCTCCGGAGACCCCCTGCTCATATACACTATTATTCAAATGTATTTATTTAGTGTATGATCGCCTGTAACAGCCTTGCATGGAGATGGCAAATCTCCATGCAAATGTTACATGCGGCTTTTTTTTCTATCAGCTAGCGTACGGGAAGTTTAAGAACGCTAGCAGGGGGGAAAAAAGCAACCCGTACGCTGTGGGTGTTTTTGAGCACGTACGTAAAAAAATGAGCTCAAGGCCTTCGTGAATCGCGTCCCTGGCCTCACTTTTTAACGGACGTGCTTTTTTTGAACATCAGAATGCAAAGCCATTGAGCTTAGTGCATAGCCCCCACTGTCTTTTGTTTCAGAAGACACATGAGTAATAATCAATTTATTGAAATTAACAAAGCTTCAGTCTCTTCTGGGACCTCGATTAAGGACAATTTCAAATTGACACTAGATACTATATGCTTATGGTTACACTAACATCAGACCAGGTGTTATGAACATCGTGGACAGTGTCATTTCCCTGATCACATTTTTTTTGTCTTTATTTTAAAATGTATTACATAAACATGAATAGTACAAGGCACTCCCACTTCCAGTTCTAGATCTAAACAATTACATTCACTCCATTAAACAATATGAAAGAAGAATTAATTTAAAGCTGCATGCATATTATTCATGTACTCTATCGCATGGGTTTTTTTCTGCAACATTTTAAAGTTGGAGTCAATTTTATTTTTCTGTTGGTCTGGTCTCATTGGTTTCCATGACAATTTTATTATTTTAATATATCCTACACATCATATTTTTAGTACTCAGTGCAATAGGAATGAAGCACAAACATGCCAAAAACAGGGTTCAGCAGATTCAATAAGGTAATGTAGCATAATAAAATATATATTGTGAATCGAGCAACATAGATTGTTATTTTATATCCCATGTGGCTCAAAAATAGACTTGATTTACGCTTGTTTTGTTTTGGGTGGTGGGAGGGGTAACAGAAGTGATCAGTCACTTAAAGCAACAGTTCAAGCGACATGTTTTTTGTTTTTTGTAATAGGATTGAAGCAGGGAGTCTCTGGCACTGAACCATGTTGATCACAGCTCCAGTGACACCCTGCTTCCTAAGATTCTTACCTCCATAGGGGGTGCCTGTTGCAGCGATGGCTAGGCTGTGTAGGGATATCGATATGGCGGCTTAAAAGGCCTGCATCACAAGGGCCTATAGGAAGCAGTGACATCATTCCAGCAGAGAGATACATGCACCTCCTATGCAGGTAAGTATCTCCCAAGGCTGGGGGTCCCCAGGGCTGAAATGAACGTGGTTCAGCTCCGGAGACCCCGTTTCACACCTATTTTAAAAATTCAATGAAAACATGTTTCTTAGACTGCTTCTTTAAAGACTGTATTGTTATCAATGTATGTATTCTATTCTCCATTCCAATACAAGAGGCCAAAGAAAAAGAAATAAATATCAATATCTTTATGATTTCTTTAAAGAGTTATGTTTGTGAAACCCATATGGGTAATAGATTTAACAGGGCAGTATAATATATAAGCAGTATATATCTTGCACAATATGGATTTTGTGCAATGTTTGGTGCAGTCCCTGTGAATTGTGTTCTGTGTTCTGTGCTATGTTGAACATCATAGGCACATAATGTTACATAGAGGCTGTCTTCTTAATCAACGCACCCTTTGAATTATATTTCTATTGTGTACCAGTTATTGTAAGCATGGCATGGTTGATTATTGTCCTGGTTTACCACTTGTGCTGGGCACAGCTCTGATGACTATCCTTGTGTTCTGCTTCTGCTGACCACAGCTGGTCACTGTCCCTGTGTTTTGCTTCTGTTAGGCACAGTCAGTGACTGATCCTATATTCTGCTTGTGCTAGGTAAATCTGGGACTGTCCTCTGTCTCTGTTTTGTGTGATTTCTTCAGAACTGTGTCTCATATTAAATACATTAAGAAGTGTCTCCTGGTTTGGTCCATCTTGTTCAATCACCAGAGTGTAATGTTGGTCATTAATGTAATGACAATGGCTTTCATGCTTTTGTGATTGATCCTTCTAGATATTTTATGTCTCCCTCAAGTGTAACTGGTGTAAAGGTGCTTGTATTGGTATCAGTACTGTATAAAAGTGCATTGTTCTCCAAATACTAGTTTATTTGATGATGAACACAATTACCACAATTAATGAAAGTGTTTCAATAACTTTAGGCACAAATTGCCAATCCCTCAAGTGGGAAACAACAGTTTGAAATTGCCAGGTATTACGTGACACATCTATTAAACCAATATCCAAGGTCGTAATGTATCAAATCTCGAAACAAGAATGTGTGTTTTAATATGTTAAGCTCAATAATATATTATACTTTATTATAATACAGATGAACCCAACATTATTACTCCTGCTGGCGCTTTGCAGTAGGACATACACAATTCATGAGCGGTATAATAGGCTATTGTTTTTAATGGGAGGGGGTAAATCACTATTTCACCTGCGGAAGAGTGCCAGTGGATGCATTGACATTGGTTACATCTGTATAAACATGATGAAACTTCATTTAATAATAATAATAATAATAATTGTTTGTTCTTGTTTAGCGCTGCTAGTTTTACAGAGACATTTTGCAGATACAGTCCCTGCCCCGTGGAGCTTACAATCTATGTTTTGGTGCCTGAGGCACAGGGAGATAAAGTGACTTGCCCAAGGTCACAAGGAGCTTACACCGGGAATTGAACCAGTGCCAGAGTCAGTGTCTTTACTCACTGAGCCGCTCCTCCCATTTCTAAAATCTAATGTCCATGTCTGTTTAATTTTATGCACTGTACCAAAATATAACTTTGATTTTAATCGCGTTTCCAGGATACCTTGATTTTGGATCAGCAGTCACACTTCATGAAGGGTAACCATGTTATAAATGTAAGAAAAGTTTGCTGTTTTGATTTGATTACATATCTTTAAAATGGAAACAGTGAAACTTAAGCAAATAAAAGCTAAGGATTGAGATTCAGCTGTTCAGTTTCAGGATACTGAAAAATATTGTGTACAAGGTATCACTACTCCAAAAGGATTAGATAACTATTTAAAGTTTAACCTATTGTTTTAATTGAACTATTTCCTTTCAAAATATATGCAATTTACTATACGTGCATAATCACTGCAAACAACCTCTGTCCATGAATAAATATTTGTCATTATACAGTATTTCCCTGACACACATGAATGGGAATATATGCACAACTACTTTTTATACATTGTTTACTATACTATGATATATAATAACCCATACAGCACACAGGCTGGGATTTACTAGGCAGTGATACAGGGTATTGCACCCTGATTTGACTTGAATGGTAGTTAACGCCGGATCGGCATGTAATACCCTGCCACACGGCTCAGTGAATCCTGTCCAAAATGAGATAACATTAGTAGTACAGGTTGGACATTTTACATTACCTATTTTCTTCATATACACATTACCACTAACCCAATACAAGTAATTATTTAATCACCTTTGAAAAAGTCTGGAGTTAGAATACAGAGACAAAATAAAATGGGTCCAATAAATGTAAATAATTCAAGATGTTACTCTAAATGAAAATTTGTAATGCAACTAATGTTTGAAACATGAAGTAAGCTCTACAGTTTCAGTTTGTGAATTACATGTAGGCAAACAAGCCACTGCTTCAGCAGTTCTTTTCTAGCTACAGAGCAAGTATTGCTGACATTTTAATACGACGTTAGAAACAGAATGCATTCTTCTGCCAATTCAAGAAGCGCGAGATATAGATATTCTCTCTGGTATATTAACTGATGTCACAATGTGCATGTCTGTTATCATTGTAGAAAGTCTGTCAAGTATTACTGAGCCACAACTCTGACATTTACATTCAAACAGAATTTCACTAGATTAAGACATCAGTGCCTGGCATGACTATTTATTTCATCAGGCGCCCTAAGGTGCTACATTTTAACACAATGCGGTGTACATATCTATGACAGAAAAAAAATAAAAACTGTTCAGTCACTACTTTTCCTTATTATCACAAGGTGATGCTGACTCCCATGACACTTTCCTGCATCTAGTATAGAAATTCACAGACTTACCACTGATATGAGATGGTGAACAGTTTAATAAATCAAAGCGTGATGTCCATTAGCATTATTACTGGCTATTTGTCTATGCTATATATGACTACATTTTCCTAATTGTATCGTACATATGATATAGAAAAGTTGACTTCTTGCTGAAAGACAAAAGTCAAAAATATATGAAGTAGTTCATGTTCTGAAGCAATAGTACAATACACACATTAAATGTGTAAAAGCATTGAACTGTTTAGATTTGTATAATTGTCGAAAGTATTATCCCATTAGTATGATGAAATGTTAAAAGCCTAAGTGGTCCTTGAAAAATGATGTTCTTTTGTAGGAAGTGCTACTTTTTAATTGACCAACATTGAACTTCATCAAAGACGACTCGATAAGACCCTTCTTCAGGAAAGCAATTTTAGGGGATGGAAAAACCAGAAGTACTGTGTATTGATTGTCAATATCTTATCTGAGTATAACGCACAGGGTCCAGTTTCTAAACTATTCTGGGAAGAGCATAAAAAGCAAATGTTACCAGGTAACGCTGGCCACATCAAACTACAAATTGAATGTCTTTATTTTATGCCACATCCACATTTTCTGGGCGCTGATACCATTAACAGGACATACATAGATATTATGTATGGGTACTGACATTGAGCGTTTGAACGTTTGAGCTATTTTATGCAAAGGTTAGGCATCTTTATAGAAAGACAATGTATACAGGCATACGCTAAATAAGTTAAGACATAGCAAGAGTATTGATCTTGGGAAACATCTAATTGCCATTAATGGAGTCAGGAAGGATTTTTTCCTTTTATGAGACATAATTGGCAAATATTCCAGTTTTTTTTTTGTTTCCTCTAGATCAATGTAACTACAGTATAAATACTGCATAAGATGAGTATTTCACACAATTAGAATTTAACAAAAAGTTCAATTTGATGGCCAATTTTTTTTTCCACCTATTCAACTATGTTACAAATAACTACAAGCACGAGGGCTTTACACATAATGAATACATATTCTAAATTCTAAATGTTACTGCACAGATTAATTACTGCAAAGAGGTGGACTATTTCATGATAATTGATACACAATATATTCAGTTAGGGCCTTCGTCTATATAGTCCAATAGTCCAATGAGGTTTTTTGGGTTTTCTTGAGTAAAAGTCTCCATTGAGGTAAATGTGAATTGACTGAATGGCCTTATCAGGCTATACAGAATGACCCGGTCTTGGACAATTGGCCACTGTTGGGACAGTTCTCCACCGCAGGTAATGTATCACCTAACCCCTTGCCTTTAAACCCCAAATATTAACCCCTTACCCTAAAAACCTTAACCCTAATCCCTTACCCTAAAAACCTTAACGTTAACCACTACCCCCCCCCCCCAAACATAAAACCATAACTTAACCCCTTACCCTAAAAACCCTAACGTTAACTCCTTACCTTAAAAAAACATAAAAACCTTAGCCATAACTCCTTACCCTAAAAACCTGAACCCCTGATCCGAACACTAATCACCTACCTCAGGGCCCTCGGCAGCTAAATGGGCGTGGCGAAACGGCTGTAGCTAAAAGTCCCTTTCAGGAATGACCCCCTGAAGCCTTCACACATGCATCTATTTCATTGTACAGTTACATTGCTGAATTGCTTACTGAAAATCTAGAAGATGTAATTTATATATATACGGATCAAGTCAATATATTCTAGATTTTGAATTGGTGACCCCCATGTCAACAAAAGGGTTAGGGTGTCTGAATACCATTCTTTAAATATGAGTATCTATAAGCATTATTAAATCTGCAGACTAATAAAATAAATGGGGTGGGATGGATAAAAAAATAATATCTGTAACAGATTTAGTTGCACAGCCTTCTTAGTGCCAGCAGGCTGGCATTGCTTTGCATAAGAAAGGGTGGAATAGTTTATGCTAAAACAAAACCTATCATTTTAATTGGATGTATAAACTTGACCCACTACTAGAAAAAAATACTGCAATAACTCTATACAATACATTAGTCTCTATTCTTGCTATGTTTCCCAGTAAATATTTTGTATATAAAGTAATGAATAAATATACCCAAGTCAATCATTACACTTGTATATGTAAAGAGGAAGACAAGTATCAAAATAAAGCTTGAAAAATAACCATAAAATGTGCTCATCTTTATATGAATACATAGGGGCTGGGACTCGGGGTGCTGCAGCCACAATGAGTTTATACGTCTTTCCATTATGGTAATGCATGTATGTTACTGATTTTGGATGCACAGCACCGCCACCCAAAAAATAGTTCCTGCACTCCTGTATGAGTTACATCACTACATACTTTATAAGGTATATTCTGTACAGTAGTTAAGGTTTAGGTAACATTTAGAGCTAGAAGAGTGCAATGTATGAGTTCATAATGCCATTCTTCTATCGTCTGAAAAGGTAGAATAACTGAACTCCACACTATGCTGACAATCATAGCAACTTCCAACATACCATTTGCATATATATATGTAAGATCTCAGCACAGATTTTGACACTCGTGCACTATTTTCAGTATGTATATATATGTATGCGCTATACAATCGAATTTCATTAATTACATTGCTGGCAGAAAGGCTAAAACAGATACATACAGTAGCTTTTAAAATAAACATCCCATTGTACAGGTGCAGTAAATAAATAATCCAAATATTATCTAATATTGAACAGATCCTTAATCCCCCTCCTCCATTCATGCTGACTGGCCGCATTGTACAGTATCTGCTTTCTTGCTGACAACCTTTTTTTTTTTATTAACATTGTTGCAAAGGCATGCTGAGATTAGACCCAGTATACAGACACTTCCTCAGGGTTGCTCTATAGCTCCCTCCATCCTTGCTGGTTTCCTGAACACAACAAGAAACAATTTTGCAAACCCCTTGCTTGCATATGAGAGAACCCTGAAGTTTCCTCTGTGGCATACAGTACAGAATGCACCTGTGTCTAACTAGCACTATCTCGGAAGTCAAAGCCTCTGTCCTCTGTCACATTGCTTCAGGTTCTTTAGATCAGTTTACCAACATTCACTAACCACTTGTTTTATCATCTATTTTTACTACTGCATTTAATCAATCTTTACTTTAATAGATGTAAATATGCATATATATTTTGTTTCAATGCACGTAAGAAGCTTGTGTGTGTACCTATGTAGGAATATGTATATATCTAGACCTATTATATTTGTGCGTGTGTATT